>NC_056730.1:901494100-901674141 GCF_019279795.1 Protopterus annectens
GCAGGACACTGTAAACGTTGGGTCGATATAGCACATTCTGTGAAACACAGTAAAAATGCCCATTGATTCTATATTGCACACCTTTTACATAAAATGCATCTCCCTCAATAATGTAATTGCACTGGGGGCAAGTGGTACATTTAAAAGTACCCTCTCTCCCAGTAGAGTAGTAATGAGCTCTCTTATTTGCCAGTAAGCATTTAAAAGACTTATCTTTCATTTATATAATGGTAGGAAAAATACCAAAATTTTCCAGTAGGTGTGAATCCACTGAAAATAGGCTGCAATTTCTTTTGATAACCTCTGCTGTAGCCAACTGTCCAGGGTGTATGTGGTGATAAAAGCAGCCCTCCCAAGGTTGTCATTATTACTTGTATCATAACACAAAATTCCACTCAGTAATCCACTACAGGCTCTGTTTTCTTTACACAGTCCAAACCACACTTTATTCAACATAAAACAGTAAAATACAGTAAGCGCTTTCGTCCTTCCCATTAACATGACTTTTTCAGAACCAAATCCGCATAAAGTTTTTCCACTCAAATAGGGTTGTCAGTTAACCTTATTAACATAATTAATTGCTCAAAAACATTTAAGCTGATATTCACCCAAGTAATCATACATAACCATCAGTAAAATTGTTATAATGTTTTTAAAAATATATATTTTAAAAATGTCAGTAAAACATTGTATAATATATTTGTGTTCACTTATCACTTCATTTATAAAACTAAGGCTCTTCCTTTCAAAATAGGGACCAAGGAAAGGTGTTCATTGAGACCAGGGGGGGTTTGTGGCATTCAATCTCAATTACCACCTTAATTCACTTTTCCCATTATTATTTTCCCAACACCCACCCCTGTGTCTTTAGTAACCTCCACAATACCAAAAAGGAACTTAGCATAGCTGGAACAACTCAGGGTGTGTTTAAATAAAGCATTATTGATCTTTTTTAATCTAATAGCTAAGTGTGCTCATAAATCTGTTTGTGTAATGCTTTCCCTGTTTTCCCTATATAGAATCCATCACAACCCTGACATACAGCCACATACACTAGACCCTTGGTTCCACAGTTACCCTGTACTAAATCTACCTGTTGCAATGGATCTCCTATCAAGATACTCTTCTCAGTCATAACTTAATGACAGTATTTACATGTCCCACATCTTGTAGTGCTCCTAGAAAAATAGGGATGTTCCAATAAATACTTCATATTGTATCTCATTTTATAAACAAAGGAAGATGTTACCTCAGTACCTTGCTTACCTCACTATTACTATCCAGTATTGTCCAGGTCTTACAAATATTCTAAACCGTTTTCCCAAATGGTCCATAAAATGTGACTATTGAATTAGAAAAATCCCCACTACTTTTCTGTAGATTCTGACTATCAATAGTTAAGTAGCTACCTAAAATAGAGGTATATTTGATACCCCACCCCTCCAGAATCTCCATCCCTATGTCCTAAACCCAGTCCTCAGGGTAACCCCTTGCTAGAAACATTTGCACTAGGTTCCCTAATTCTCTTTTAAATCTAACTGTTCAGAACACATTCATTTGGCCCCTCACTATGTTCCTTTTCACATAAAGGGGATGACTACTACTAAAGGCTAAAATGCTGAGTATGTGGGTTCTAAACACCTTAGATGTAAAAATACCCTTGTTTTTGTCTCTGGTCAATGTTGCATCCAAGTAGTCAATCGCATCTTGGGAAAAAGTGTGTGTAAATTTAAGAAAAAGAGCACACATTGTTTATGTACCCCACAGATTCGTCCACAACTGTTTTACCTCAATTCCATATAATGAAAATGTCATCAAGGTAACGTAAATAACAAGACCAATATTTTTGAAACCCAGAGTTGAACACACGCCTTTTTTCTCATGACACCATTACTAAATTTGCGTAAGTAGGAGCACAGCTAGAGCCCATCAGTACCCCTTTTGTCTGCCTAAAAATTAATTGTCAAACATAAAATTATTCAAAATAATATTTTCCATCACTTCCATTATAAAATTTATTAAAGCCCTATTCAATGAGGTGAATTCCACGAGGGTTTCATAAAATAGTTCTAAACCCTCCTGGTGAGGTATAGAACCAAATAAATCTATTATATCAGTAATGGACAAAACCACAGGTGTTGACGTAAAATTCTTGTTTAATTCTGGACAGAAAGTCCCATGAGTCAGATAATACATGACCTGTAAAAGTGTATCCTTCAAAATTCAATCTACAAATACTCTATACTAATTAGCCGGTATAGTGGGTGGGTAATATTTGTATACACTTTCAGAATGCCAAATATTGTTGGAGTAAAAGGATAATCATTTTTCAGAAAATCAAAAAACTCATAATTTATACTACTAAACTGTCTTCCAAAAACAATTGTAACTTTTGATGTGCTATACTAATTTCATTTCTTGACACTATTTCATATTTGTCAGTGTTTTGCAGTAAATTTGCTGTATCATTGACATAATCATTTTTATCAACGATAACAATCCCTTCCCCTTTGTCCAGCTTTATAATTCTAATATTATCATCTTCCCTTAAGCATCTCAAAAATGCATCTTTCGTCAAATTATAAAAACATTCATTATTAACATAAGCTTTGTAAATTTCTTGGGTGCATATTCTCTCAGAACTAGCTAAGTTGGATGTAATGGACAATTAAAAATGTTTATAAGTTGTTTCCTAATTCCACTCAATTCTTTATAATGATCTTTAAAAAATAACTGTAAATTCAATTGTCTAGTGTATAGTTTTAATTCTGTAAGAACATTAGAAACGTCTGTGTTGCTACCAGGGACAAACTTAAAACCTTTCTTATGCAAAGAAATTTCTGTGATTCCTATTTCAGTGTAGCTAAAAATGTTAAAACCTCCTAAGCTCAGTGTTTTCCCCCAAAAGCTGAAATTATTTGATCTCATCCTTACCATTGTTTAAAACTTGTTCTGACTGTTGTTCTGCCCCCTTGGGCTCTGTGGATGGGCTAAAAAATTCTGCCTGTTCATATTAAAGATCCTTTCGGATCTACGTAATACTAGGAACTCCTGCTTGAATACTTTGTCCCCTCCACCACTGTACTGTACTGAGTAAAAGTTCCCACCTCTTGTATTTTGCCCAGGTTCTCCCCTAGGTGTTTCTCCTTCCATACCAGTGGTGCTATTACCATTCTTGTGAGACCTATAATAGCTTTTAGGGAGTGCTAAGCCATCTTCTTCCTATAATCCTGTTCATCTCTCAAGTTTTTTCAGTTTACGAACAGTTATCTTTCACTTGTTGTTCTATTTTATCAAAAATGTCATATTTATTCTCAAAATTATTAAAATGTGCCATTCAAAATATCAGTATTCAAGTCATTAATTTCCCCCAACAGTCTCTCAGTCTTGCTGCTGTTTAGTTTTACAATGAACTGGAAAAGTTAAATGCCATGCCTATCCAACATGGCCAATAGTTCATCTAGTTCAGTTTGTCCCACAGTCATTCTGTTTGGGAATTTAAACATTCTTAGACCTTTAGGGACTCTGTGGACCCTAGTACATTCAGTAAGGTAAGTGCTGTCGCACTGAAGATTACGTACCTTACTGAGTTTGTTTTCAAACTGTTGCAGTTTCACTTGCAGGTCCACAGTTCTAGAAAGTCGATCCTCAGAAGTAAAAACGAGATGTTCTTCGTGTTTCACTGTTGCAGTCATAACATTTGGGTTATCTGCTTGCAGTAGCCCTCAGTTGGCCTGATTATCAAAGTCTTGGGTCCTGCATCGGTTGCTGTCTCATCTTCCATGACGTCAGGTAGTCGGGGGTATAAAGCATGCAGCCGACGCCATTACATCAGTCTTTCTTGACGTGCGGTGCCCAAAGCAGAAGCAGTTCACAAGTGCCAGTTGGCCGACGCCTAAATTTTTCATTTTCAAGTTTCAGAACTGTAGTCTTCAACTAAAGCTAAGTACCCCATTGGGGAAACTTTTTCTTGCTCTAAACCGATGTCAGTAAAAGTCAATAATTGTATTTCTTGTGGAAAGCAAATACCTCATAAAGATTTTCATTCGTACTGTATTCCTTGCCTAGGCCCTGACCACGACGTACCTCGCTGTCGGTTTTATGCCTTATTTAAACCAAGACCTATTCATCGTCTGTATATTTTCGCTTCTAAATATTTTGGTACTCTGTTCAAGTATCCAGATATGCCTTCGGTAAGCCACCCAACTACTGACATTCTGAAAAAACGCAAAGATAAAGACAGAGACAGACCACCTAGGTCCAAAACTGCCGACGACGCTTCTCCTAAGCTAGCCACCAGTTCACCGGTACTCATTGAAGTGCTTTCGCAGCCCCTGGTGTCCGCTACTTCAGATTCGCAGGCCTCGGCTGAGACCCATTTGGAGACTGATATGCCGCGAGATGCTTCAACTGTGGAACCTGCGGATGTCTCTGCCATGGATGGGTCCGGAGCCGCTGTGCAGGCACCGGCTTCTGAGGGTGTATTCAGGCCTAATGACTTGCTTATTAAACCAATGACATCTTCTTCTTCAAGGCCTAAATTTCGAACCATGCCTAGAAAAAAAATGCCCAGACCGCATGGTCAGGCCTCTATGCCTAAAAAACAAATAAGAATGGCTGAAGACCTTATTACTTTAATGAGGGGAAGCCAACCTTTCCTCTCTAAGAGATCTAGGACTGAATTTTCTTATGATACTTCTGACCAGGATTCTGAAAATTCTGTTTCCTCTGATGAACAGGATTTACCCTTATCTACCTACGAGGACTCTGATGCAGAAGACTCTATTCCCTTTGCTTCTCCCCCGAAGGATTTTTCTTTTGGTGAAACCTTGCATACTCTTAGGGAGCATTTTCGCTGGGAAAGCCAGGATTACTCTGATTCTAAAAAGAGGCTTAGGGATTTCTTACTTCTGCCCCAACACAGGCCTTTAGCTATTCCTCCTGTGTTAGACATTGCTGATGATGCCTTTTTGGATCTAACTTGGCCCCTGACTCTTTACCTCCTGCTCACAGAAAACCTGATAGATATTACAGGGTTCCTGACTCTCACAAGTTCCTTTTTAAAAATCCTACTGCGGATCCTGAGACCATTTCACAGGGACCCAAGGGCATTAAGGCTACTATGGCCAAAAATCCTACCCCCTCTGATAGAGATTCCCGGGCCCTGGTTGATGGGGTAAGAAGGTATTCACCTCTGCAACCTTGGCCATCAGAGCCTTAAATTGCCAGTTTCATATGTTAAAGTATCAGCAGCATATTATTGGATTGCTTAAACAGAAAATGATGTTGATTCCTGACTGTGCTGAAAATAAGGATTTACAGGATTTAATGCATTCTGCTGAACAGGTTGGAAAACATACTTTGCAATGTTGTTTTGATTCACTAGAGGCATCTTGCAGGGCTGCTGTCATCTGGTCTGTACTTAGAAGGCATGCTTGGCTTAAGGAGCAATCTTTGCCAGATCATGTTAAAACTAAATTGCTGGAAGCTCCCTTAAATCAGGACCGCCTGTTTGGCAACAAAGCAGAAGTAGTACTTAAAAAGATGGAGGAAAAAGCTAAATCGGGAAAAACAATAAATTGGGAAAAACAAGGTAACCCCTAATTACCACATAGGTGGTAATCCATTAAACACGGAAGAAGTTATCAGGGACCTGGGGACCCAAGTTGACAGTAACCTCTCTTTTGACACTCACATTGCCAAAGTGGTTAGGAAGACCTTCTACATTGCCCACCTGATCATGAAGGGATTCACATCCAGATCAGGAGAGGTCATTGTACCCCTGTACTCTTCACTTATCAGACCAATGATTGAGTACAACGCCCCATTCGGAATGTAGCTTACCCGACACCTGTAGCAGTTGGAAAGACCCCAAAAGTTCCTCACCAAAAGGATAAAGGGGCTCAAACATATGTCATACGATGCCCGACTGAAGAAACTCCAGCTCTATTCAGTCGCATACCATCTGCTCAGAGGTGATCTGTGCCTGACATATACAAGGCCATGTCCAACCCGGAATTAATGGACATGCTCCACCTCAAAAAATCCAAATCCACCAGAGCCACGAGAGCAAGAGACTTAAACCTCAACACGGATATAAATAGGATGTGCTGGAGGGACAGATTCATCACCCAGAGACTCCCTACACTATGGAACAGAATCCCAGTCCATGTGAGGCAGAGCCCCTCACTGACTCTGTTCAAGAGAAATCTTGACGAGTGGATGGGAGATCGTAGGTTTACCCCGGGAATCATCTCTGTATCACTGCTGGACAGAGGCACAGCAAACTAATGGGTATAGTATTCTCATCCTAAGGGGTGGTGAAAGCCACACACACTCTGGCTAGGCTTATAAATGCCCTAGGGCAGATAGCCTAGTATGAACCTATGAACCTATAAATCTATGCAAGCTGTTAAAGATTTCGTACAAGTACAGGCTCCAAGATTTAGTAGGCATTGGCCTTCTAAGAATTGGTCCTTTCCTGCCTCTTCCAGGCCTTCTTGGTCCAAACCCAGAACCAGCAGAACACCCAGGCTTCAGTCTCAGGGTACGCACAGGACTAAGCAGTAAGGGGCTCGACACTTCCAAATCAGGGAGTAGTAAGACTTCCCCCTATGGTAAGCTGTCTCAGTGACTTAACTTTAAAACTTCCAAGCACTTCTCACTTCTGACTGCTCCTTTAGGGGGAAAGATTGCTTTGCAAGCAAAAAATTGGGAACTCGTTACCCAGGACAAATAGGTTTTAAATGTACTTTCCCAAGGATACAGATTTCACTTCCACACGTTACCAACCCCAAACGGTTGGTCAGATCTACCCCCAAATCAATGGGCAGAGGCTCAAAAGCAAGTACTCTCTCTCTTAAGCTTAAAGGCTATTCAAATTGTACCAGAAGAGGAAAAGAGACAAGGTTTCTACTCGAGACTTTTCCTGGTACCCATAAAAGACCACTCCTTGCGTCCTATCCTGGACCTTTCTATCCTAAACACCTTTTTGGTGATTCCAAAATTCAAGATGCTGACTCTTCACCAATTGCTTCCTATGCTAGGCAAAGATGCCTGGTTGGCAACACTGGATTTAAAGGAAGCCTACCTGCACATCCCAATCGGGGAGTCTTGCAGAAGATACCTATGCTTCAAAGCAGGCTACATGCACTATCAGTTGTCTGCACTGCCCTTTGGCTTATCTACTGTGCCCAGGCTATTCACAAAGTACCTAGCTCCAGTCATTGCATTTTGCAGGCAAAGAAATATTCAAATATACTCATACCTGGACGATTGTCTCATTCAGGCAGAAAGCCATGACATACCTTTGAATCATCTGGCATTTGTACAAGATGTGATAGCTTGTCTGGGGTACACCATAAATGAAAAGAAATCACATCTTGTACCCTGTCAGCAAATTATATTCCTGGGAGCAAGCTTGAACACAACTTCTCAAATGGCTTTCCTCATGCCAGAGAAACAAATTCATTTGACAACTTACTTCAAACTAATGGCCACAAAAATCTTGCTTATCTGCAAGGCAAATACTGCAAGCCTTGGGGTTCATGGCTTCCCTCATTCTACTAATTCCATATGCAAGACTGCATATGAGGAAACTACAGTGGTATCTAAAAAGCCTATGGTGTCAACATTCGCCTATCATTCCTTGCGTACAGTTCAAGTTCCTTTGGTGGGCAGAGGCCTGCCACCAAAACAAAGGACTGCCATTCACTCTACTCCTTGCCACCCAAACCCTAACAACACACGCACCAGACTATGCATGGGGGGGCTCACCTGTCAGGGAAGTGCATTCAGGGCAAATGGAACCCAAGTCAAATGCACCTGCATTTCAATCAAAAAGAAATGTTAGCTGCACAGAATGCTCTGACAGCCTTCAAGGCCCACATTCTTCCAGAACAATTAATGGTAGAGACGGAAAAAAACACTGTTATGTGGTACATAACAAGCAGGGGGGGTACCCATTCTTACCCCCTCTGCAGACTAGCTATGGCTCTGTGAAACACAACCTTGAGCTACCAAGTGCATCTACAGGTTCAATTCCTGCCAGGAAAACTAAGCAGAAATCTCATAGACCCACATGAGCTGAAACTGGAAACAAGACTTTCAACATGTTGGTAAACAAATGGGGGAGCCCAGATATAGACCCGTTTTCCTCTTCCCCAGAACTGGATGGGTGATCGTAGGTTTACCCCGGGGGTCATCTCTTTGTCATTGCTAGATAGAGGCACAGTAAACTAAATTTAATTTAAATTGTACACTTTTGTATCATTACATGGGGTGGCGAAAGCCACATACACTTTGGCTAAGCTTATAAATGCCCTAGGGCAGATAGCCTAGTACTATGCTATGAAACTGTGAAACTATGAAACCAATTGGACAAATTCTGCACAAGGACTCCCCACAAACAAGCCTGGAAAGTGGATGCTCTGTCCTTCAGCTGGAAAAACCTTTTTATGCCTTTCTCCTCTGCCTCTCCTCTCCAAAGTACTACTAAAGATCAAACAGGACAAACCAAGGATGATACTGATTGCACCAGACTGGCCATGCCGACACTGGGTACCCCCTCTTGCGCAGTGTGTCACTGCTAGCTCCATGGCACCTGCTTCAGACCCCTTACCTGCTGTCACAGCAGGAGAGCCAGATTCTGCACCCTCAGCTTCAAACCCTGAACCTGGCAGCCTGGAACCTAATCTCTCCATTACCATCCCTCAGTAAACAAGTGTTGGATGTCATTTTGGAGGCAAGAAGGCCTAGTACTAGAAAATCTTATGCTGAAAAATGGAAGAGATTCTGTGCCTGGAACCAAACTCAAGGGATGGGCACAGCAGCGCCCAATTTACCTCAGATTCTTCAATATTTAACCGAGATGCTTCACAAGGGCGTTTCTTTTTCATCCATCAAAATTCATGCCTCAGCCATTTCAGTTAATTACAACACAAAGTACAGTTGTGTACCTACCATAAATGTAGGTGTTCGAGTGTATTCACTGTTGCAGTCATTACACTTGGGTTATCCTGCTGGCAGGCTACCCGCAGTCGGCCTGAATTCCAAAGTCTTGGTCCAGCGTCGGTTGCTGTCGCTTCTTGACGTCAGTGCGCCAGGGGTATAAAAGATGCAGCCGACGCCATTTTCTTCAGATGTTCTTGTTTCACTGTTGCAGTCATTACTGTTGTGTTATCCTGCTGGCAGGCTACCCATAGTTGGCCCAATTCCAAAGTCTAGGTCCAGCGTCGGTTGCTGTCGCCTCTTTCCTGACGTAAGTGCGCCAGGGGTACAAAAGAAGCAGCTGACGCCATTTTCCTCAGTCTTTCTTGCCGCGCGGTGCCCGAAGCATAAGCAATTCGCAAGTGCCGGTCGACCAACTCCTGAGATTTTCAAATTAGAATTTCAGATCTGAGGTCTTCATTAAAGCTAAGTACCCTGTTGGGGAAACTTTTTTTCTTGCCCCAGACCGATGTCAAATAAAGATAACAATTGTATTTCTTGTGGAAAGCAAATACCTCATAAGGATTTTCACTCTTACTGTATTCCTTGCCTAGGCCCTGATCGCAACATTGCTAGTTGTCAGTTTTGTGCAAGATTTACCCAACGCACTATCTGTTTGATTTTGCTTTCCGTTACTTTGGCCGAAGATTTAACTATATAATGCCGTCGAATCAGCCGACGACAAAAAAATGCAAGGAAAAGAATAGGCATCCAAGGTCCAAAACTGATGACAAAGCCTCTTCTAGGCCAGTCGCCGGTTCGCTGGTTCTCAGTGAGGCACTTTCACAGCCCCTGGCACCCGCTACCTCAGAGCCAAAGGCCGCTTCCGACTCCCACGTGGAGCCGACTGGGCCTCTGGATACTCAAGGTATTGGATCCTCAGAAATCAATCCCTCAGATGGGTCTGGAGCCGCTGAGCAGGCATCGGCTTCTGAGGGTGTTTTCAGACCTACACAGCTATACATTAAGCCATCCTCAGCTTCAAATACAAAGACTAAAGCATCATTAAAGACAAAGAAACAAATACAGCATTCTCCTACTCAGACCACCATGCCTGAGAAACAAATGTTCAAAATGGCTGAAGACCTAATTACTTTGATCAGGGGTACCCATCCCCTCCTGATAAGAGGCCTAGGCAAGAGACAGAGTATGATTCTTCTGATCAGGTTTCCATTTCTTCTGATCAAGATTACTCCATGCTTGCCTATGAGGATTCTGATGCTGAAGAATCCATTCCTTCAGCCTCTCCTCCTGAGGATTATTTTTTTGGGGAACCTTACATACCATGAGAGAACGTTTCCACTGGGAGAGCCAAGATTATTCTGAATCTAAGAAAAGGCTCAGAGATTTTCTGCTTTTTCCCCAGCACAGACCCCTAGCTATTCCACCTGTGCTAGACATTGTGGACAATGTATTCACAGAGTCCAGCCTGTCCCCTGACTCTCTCCCCCCTGCAACTTCTAAGCCAGACAGATATTACAGGGTTCCTGATTCTCATAAATTCCAGTATAAAAACCCCACTGCTGACCCAGAAACTATATCTCAAGGCCCCAAGGGGGTTAAAGCTTCCACTGCAAAAAACCCTGTCCCCTCTGATAGGGATTCATGGGCTCTAGACAGATGGGGGGCAAAGTCTACACTTCTGCTACCCTGGCTTATAAGGGCCTTGTCAGTTTCATATGCTTAAATATCAGCAATATTTAATGTCACAGCTTAAACATAAAATGTTGACAAATACTGAATGTTCAGAAAACAAAGAATTGCAGGATTTATTGCATGCAACTGAATAAGTGGGAAAGCACACTTTGCAATGTGGTTATGATTCACTGGAGGCCTCCTGCAGGGCTGCTGTTTTCAGGTTCTGTTATTAGAAGGCATGCTTGGTTAAAGGAACAAAATCTGCCTGATCATGTTCAAGCAAATTTATTAGATGCACCATTACAGCATGATACATTGTTTGGTACCAAAGCAGAAGTAGTATTGAAAAAAATGGAGGATAAAGCAAAATCCATGCAGACAGTCAAGGATTTCTTACAGGTACAACCACCCAGATTTAGCAGAAACTGGCCTTCAAAAAATTGGTCCTTTCCAGTGTCAGACAGACCACAAAGAGGCAGATACAGGCGTCCCAGAGGCAGAGGTCAGCCCCAAGGCTCATACAGACATAAACAATGGGATGCTACTACCTCCAAGAGCGGAGAAGACAAATCACAACCTCACAGGAAACAGTCCCAATGACTTTCCTCTACCAAATCCAAGCACTTCTCTATTGGCAGCCCCCTTAAGGGGAAAACTAGCACTTTTTTCTTCAAATTGTCAAAGGATTACCCAAGACAAATGGGTACTGAACATAGTGTCCCCAAGGCTACAGGTTCCATTTCCACACTCTACCAAGGCCAAAAGGTATGCCAGACCTGCCACACAGTCAATGGGCAGAGGCACAAAAACAAATTACAGCCCTCATGGACATGAGGGCCATTCAGCAAGTACCGCAACAAGAACAGGGGCAAGGATTTTACTCCAGACTCTTCCTAGTACCCAGAAAGGACAAAACCTGGAGACCAATACTGGACCTGTCTATACTAAACACATTCCTGGAAGTTCCTAAATTCAAGATGTTGACTCTACAGCAGCTACTGCCCATGCTGGGCAACAAGGCTTGGCTCGTAACCTTGGACCTAGGAGGCATACCTGCATGTCCCAATTTTCTGCACTGGCCTTTGGCTTATCTACTGCGCCAAGGGTCTTCACAAAATGCCTGCCTGGCACCAGTAATTGCGTTCTGCAGTCACAGAGGAATTCAAATATATCCCTACTTGGATGACTGCCTAATTCAAACCGAGAACAAAGACATTCTTCTAAAGCATCTGGCATTTGTAAAGAGATTACTAATTGGCCTAGGGTACACGGTAAATGAAAAGAAATCAAAACTAGTGCCCTCTCAAGAGATAATATTCCTGGGTGCAAGCTTAAACACAACTACCCAGATGGCTTATCTCACGCCAGACAAACAAAAGCATCTGACTACTTCAAGACATTGGCAACAAAAACCCACTTATCTGCAAGGAAAATCCTGCAGGACTTGGGTTTCATGACATCCTACTAATTCCATATGCCAAACTGCGTATGAGGAAACTACAGTGGTATCTAAAAAGTGTTTGGACTCAACATTGCCACAGCCTGGAGACAGTAATTGCACTCATTCCCTGCCTGCAACAGGAGTTTCGATGGTGGGCAAACGCCTCTCACCACAACAAGGGTCTGCCATTCAGGTTACCCACAGTCAGACAGACACTGACAACGGATGCATCCGACTATGCCTGGGGGGGGCACATATGGCAGGAAAATGCATTCAGGGCACATGGCCTGCAAACCAAATGCATCTTCACATCAATCAAAAAGAGATGCTAGCTGTTCAAAATGCCCTGACAGCTTTCAAGGACCTGCTTCATCCAGGACAACTACTGATAAAGACAGACAACACTACAGTCATGTGGTACATAAACAAGCTGGGAGGTACATATTTCTATCGCCTTTGCAGACAAGTAATGACCTTATGGGACACGGCTTTGGCTTTTCAAGTTCACCTGCAAGCACAATTCCTGCCAGGAAAAACAAATACTCTGGCAGACGAACTAAGCAGAAACCTCATGGATCCCCACGAATGGAAGCTGGATCCACAAGTCTTCAACATAACAAGGAAATGGGGACGCTCAGACATAGATCTATTTGCCTCCCCTCACAACTGCCAATTGCAAAGATTTTGCACAAGGATATATCACAAACAAGCATGGAAAGTGGACGCCCTATCCTTCAGCTGGAAAAATCTAACAGTATATGCTTTCTCCCCTTGCCTCTTCTTCCCAGGGTACTCCTAAAGGTCAGACAAGAGAAGCCAAACATGATACTGATTGCACCAGACTGGCCACACCAGCACTGGTACCCAATTCTGAAGAGCTTGTCTCAAGGTCCAGCATGGATATTGCCTCAAATTTCTCAATTGCTGACCCAACAAAACAGTCAGATCCTGCACAGCTAACTCAGGAGCTTAAATCTGGCAGCATGGTGGATAAAGTAACCATTCAGAACACTCCACTTGCAAAAGCTGTTATGGACGTTATCTTGGAGGCCAGAAGGCCCAGTACTAGAAAATCTTTTGCAGACAAATGGAATAGATTCTCTGCTTGGAACCAGAAACAAGGCATAGACACGAGTGTGCCGAATATCCCACAGATTTTACAATACCTAACTGAGATGCTAAACAAAGGCCTTTCCTTCTCATCTATTAAGATTCGTGCCTCTGCCATTTCAGCCCATTACAATACGGAACCACCTATCTTTTCTCATCCGTTACTAAAGCAGTACCTCAGAGGAGCCAAAAACATTAGGCCTCCTAGGAGAGCACCAGTTCCAGCCTTGGACCTCAATTATGTTCTGGAAAAACTCACACTGCCTCCATTCGAGCCAGCATCAACAGCAGATATAAAATTCTTATCCTGGAAAATAGCTGTGCTCCTAGCAATAACCTTTGCAAGACGAGTCTCAGAGCTACAAGCACTCATGGCTGTGGAACCTTTCATCATTTTCTATCCAGACAGGGTTTCCCTGAGGACAAACCCTACATTTATGCCTAAGGTGGTGTCCAGTGTGGCCCTTAACCAAACCATTCACTTGCCAACTTTTTATCCTAATCCACAGAACAAGGGTGAGAAAATTCTGCATTCTTTGGACATACACAGGCAGCTGAGATTCTACTTGGACAGAACTAAAGTTTTCAGAAAAACTGAGCAACTTTTGGTGTCATATGCTCCAAGTTCACAGGAAAAGGCCATCTCAAAACAGACTATTTCTAAATGGATAGGCCATTGCATCCATTTCTGCTATTTACAACATGGCAAATCAGTGCCTAAGGACATTAGGCCTCATTCCACCAGAGCAACAGCCACTTCAGCAGCCTTCCTCAGAGGAGTACCAACCAAGGCTAACTTAGAGGCTGCAACTTGGAGTTCAGTGCACACTTTCACAAAGCACTACCATTTACCTCTCTATTTCTAAGCCCAGGGCAGGCTTTGCCACTGCAGTTCTGTAGGGCCTCATAGCCTCTCCAAATCCTATTTAGACCAGCCACCCTACCTCAGCTTTGGGATTCTACCCAACAGTAATGACTGCAACAGTGAAACACGATGAACATAGTACAGTTGTGTACTTACCATAAATGTAGATGTTCGAGTGTATTCACTGTTGCAGTCCAGATTACCCACCCACCATACCCCCTTTCCTTTGTAGGACTTATCTACACTTCTCTATCCTGTACTACCTTTTTGGTGTATTTGCTTGTAGATGAAGGACATGTTATTTTTGTGCATGTATTTTTATTGGCGTATTCTTTCAGCCTTCCAATTTAGGGGCACCTGACATCTGGGGCGAGGAAAATGGCGTCAGCTGCTTCTTTTGTACCCCTGGTGCACTGACGTCAGGGATGAGGCGACAGCAACCAGTGCCGGACCTAGACTTTGGAATTGGGCCGACTACGGGTAGCCTGCCAGCAGGATAACCCAACAGTAATGACTGCAACAGTGAATACACTCTAACATCTACATTTATGGTAGGTTCACAGCTGTACTTTTTTCTTGCCCCAGATGTCAGGTGCCCTCAAATTGGTAGACTAGAAATTTATGCCAATAAGTATGCATGCCATAACATAAACATTTCCTTCAAAAGATCTATGTCTGGGCATCCCCATTTCTTTGTTATGCTGAAGACCTGAGGATCCAGATGTCCTTCAAGAATGCAACTGCAGTCATAACATATGGGTTGTCCTGCCTCAGGCAGCCCTCGGTCGGCCGGATTCCAAAGTCTGGGTCCAACGTCGGCTGATGTCGCATTTCTCTCCGACGTCAGAGCGGCTGGAGTACATAAGCATCAGCCGACACCATCTTCTCCAGTCTTTCTTGCCGCGCAGTGCCCAAAGCAGAAGCAGTTCGCAAGTGCCGGTCGGTCAGCTCCTGTATTCTTCAAAACCGAAGTCATCAAAAAAGCTAAGTACCCCGTTGGGGACCTTTTCTTGTCTCAGCCGATGTCAGAAATTACGGAAAAAGTAAATAATTGTTTGTCTTGTGGTAAACAAATACCTCATAAGGATTTCCATTCTTACTGCCTCCCTTGCCTTGGCCCAGACCACAACATCTCGGCCTGTGCCGCCTGTGCTCGCTTCAACAAGCGCACTCTCAGGTGCCGGGCGGAGTTCACTGAAGACTTTTTCGGCGAAAAATTTGATTACACAATGCCGTCGGAACAACCGACAACACATACTCCTAAGAAACGAAAAGACCGGGACCGACATCCTCGGCCCGCGTCTTCCACCGACACCACGCCAAAACGTACCGCGATTGCCCCGGTTCCTTCTGAGGCAGTTATTCTACCGCTTCGAACCGAAGACACCGCATTACCGATACCTTCGATACCGGAGGCCACTCCGCCATTTATTGATTTTCCTCCGGATACTGAAACCTAGGAGATGCCCGAGACCATTGCTGTTGATAAGGTCACTCCTGCACGTGGAGCGGCTAGGCTTCCCATGTCCATGTCTATCAAGGCCTACACACGGGCTAAGGCAGCCAGCAAGACCAAGCATCTTACTGCTAAAACCTTACCTCAGCCAACTCCTGACACTCAAATCATGTCTTTGGCCGCAGATTTAATTTCCCTGATCAGAGGTTCCCAGGCCCATCCTGAGAGAGGATCCCAGCCTCCTCCTGATAAGAGGCCCAGGGTTGAACCCTCTGACCCTCTTCCTTCAGATGAAGATTCTGAGGACTCTGTTCACTCCGAAAGCCAGGAAGAGCCCTTCCAGACCTATGAGGATTCATATGCAGAGGACTCCATTCCCTCGGCTTCTCCTCCTGAGGATATTTCTTTTGGGGAAGTTCTGCATTCCATGAGGGAGCATTTTCAGTGGCAAGGCCAGGAATATTCTGATTCCAGAAAGCGCCTTCGAACATTCCTTAAAAAACCCCAGCACAGACCCTTAGCTATACCTCCTGTGCTTGATGTTTTGGATGATCTATACCAGCCTCTCAAATGGCTTACCTGACAGAAGACAAGCAAAAGAAGTTAACTCATTACTTCAAAAGTCTAGCAAAACTCACCCAGATGACTGCAAGGAGATTCCTACAGGCCCTGGGTTACATGGCATCCTGCATTCTCCTGGTTCCACTAGCAAGACTACACATGAGAAAGCTTCAATGGTACCTAAAAAGCTTATGGTCCCAACACAGCAACAACCTAGAAGCAACTTTACCGCTCATTCCATGTCTTCAAAAGGAATTTCTATGGTGGGCCACAGTAAGCCAGTCAAACACAGGTATGTCATTCAAAAAACCTCAGGTAACACAGACCATGACCACAGATGCCTCAGACCTTGGATGGGGGGCGCACATGGAGGGCAGATGTATTCAAGGACAATGGTCTCCAAAGGAAACACATCTGCATATCAAACAAAAAGAAATGCTGGCAGTAATGCATGCCATCGAGGCCTTCGGACAACAACTTCAACAAGGCCACCTACTAATACGGACAGACAACACCACTGTGATGTGGTACATAAACAAGCAGGGGGGCACTCATTCTTACCCCCTTTGCAGACTGACAATGAATCTTTGGGAAAAATCACTGAGTTTAAACATACAGCTACAATCCCAGTTTGTTCCAGGCAAAGACAATGTTCTGGCGGACAGTCTAAGCAGGAATTTCCTAGACCCCCACGAATGGAGGTTACATCCAGACATTTTCATACGACTCACCTCGACATGGGGCAGGCCAGACGTAGACTTATTTGCCTCCCACCTCAATCATCACCTACAAAAGTTCTGCTCAAGGACATATCATCCACAAGCATGGAAAATAGATGCTCTCTCATTCAACTGGAGCTCCCTAACAATCTATGCATTTCCACCTCTGCCACTGATGACCACAGTGTTACTAAAGATCAAAGCAGAGCAGCCGAAGGGGATATTAATAGCTCCAGACTGGCCAAGACAACACTGGTACCCACTACTACAGAGCATATGTCACAACAAAACGTGGGCCCTTCCTCAATGGCCCCAACTTTTGACTCAACACAACTTCAGGACAGTTCATCCCAATATCCAGACGCTACAGCTAACAGCTTGGGAGATCCCATAAATAACCTCAATTTACCTCTCTCCAAGGAAGTCCAGCGGATACTAACAGAAGCCCACAGACTATCCACCAGAAAGGCTTACTCAGCCAAATGGAAGAGATTCAGCATTTGGAATACCAACAAGGGTCAGGATGCATCACTTCTGAGCATTCCACTCATTCTGGAATATTTGGCAGATATGCTACATAACGGACTTTCATACTCTTCCATAAAAATACATGCTTCAGCTATCTCAGCTAGGTACAACACTGATCCACCTGTATTTTCACATCCGTTGTTAAGGCAATTTCTTAGAGGAATCAAGAATATAAAGCCCCCAAAAAAGGCACCAGTACCAGCTTGGGATCTCAATTTTGTCCTAGAAAAATTGACTCTACCTCCATTCGAGCCAGCAGCTTCTGTGGATTTACAATTTCTTTCCTGGAAGACAGCTTTCCTGCTGGCCATTACCTCAGCAAGAAGGGTTTCAGAATTACAGGCCCTAATGGCAATACTACCGTTCATAACTTTTCACAGAGACAGGGTCTCCTTACGAACCAACCCTACCTTTCTACCAAAAGTGGTATCTAGGGTTTCTTTAAATCAAGTAATTCACCTGCCTACTTTCTTTCCCAATCCTGAGAACAAAGGGGAAAGACTGTTACATACCTTGGGCATACACAGGCAACTTCGCTACTACCTAGACAGAACCAAGACCAGTAGGAAGTCTGATCAGCTTTTTGTAGCTTACGCCCCTGGAGTACAAGGAAAAGCAATTTCCAAACAGACAATTTCAAAATGGATTGGACGTTGCATCAAATTCTGCTATTCCTTTCATGGAAAGTGTGCCAGCCAATGTCAGACCACACTCCACCAGAGCTACAGCCACCTCTACAGCATTCTTAAGAGGGGTGCCTACAAAAGACATTCTAGAAGCTGCTACATGGAGCTCCATGCCTACATTTTCCAAACACTATGATCTCCCTTTATATTCCAGATCCAGAGCAGGCTTTGCTTCGGCAGTCCTGCAGGAATTGATAGCTACACCATCCCTTTCTTAGAGCATACAACCTCCCCCAGCTAAGCTATGGTATTCAACCCATATGTTATGACTGCAGTTGCATTCTTGAAGGACATAGTACAGTTTTGTACCTACCATAAATGTAGATGTCCGATAGATATGCAACTGCAGTCGGGTTTTCTCTCCCTCCTTCCCCTCTATGCCACTATTATCCCTGTTATCTTTAGCTGGGGATATCTGTTATGGTGTATCTGTTTATTGCTTATTTATTTGTATGGAAACTTATTATTGTCTTCCAATTTGATTTACAGCCTTCCTTGGAGGGCACCTGGCATCTGGGGCAAGAAACACTGAAGAAGATGGCGTCGGCTGATGCTTATGTACTCCAGCCGCTCTGACGTCGGAGAGAAATGCGACATCAGCCGACGTCGGACCCAGACTTTGGAATCCGGCCGACCGAGGGCTGCCTGAGGCAGGACAACCCATATGTTATGACTGCAGTTGCATATCTATCGGACATCTACATTTATGGTAGGTACAAAACTGTACTTTTCCACTCTTGGGGATCCGTAATATTTCTGCTTAGTCTGCCAGAGTATTTTTCTTTTCTGACAGGAATTGTGCTTGCAGATGTACTTGATAAGTCAATGATGTGTCCCACAAAGTCGTGGTTTGTCTGCAGAGGGGGTAGGAATGTGTGCCTCCCTGCTTGTTTATGTACCACATGACTGTAGTATTGTCCGTCCTTATCAGTAGTTGGCCTGGATGAAGTAGGTCCTTGAAAGCTGTCAGGGCATTCTGAACAGCTAGCATCTCTTTTTGATTGATATGAAGATGCATTTGGCTTGAGGGCCATGTGCCCTGAATACATTTTCCTGCCATGTGGGCCCCCCAGGCATAAACTGAAGCATCTGTTGTTACTGACTGCCTGGCTGTGGGTAGGTTGAATGGCTGTCCTTTGTTGAGGTTACAGGATTGTGCCCACCATCGAAACTCCTGTTGAAGGCAAGGAATGAGGGTAATCAGTGTTTCCAGGCTGTGGCAATGTTGAGTCCAAATGCTTTTTAGATACCATTGTAGATGTTCTTCGTTTTCCATTGCTGCAGTCCTTACTATTGGGTATAGTCCGCGTCCAGTCGGCCCGAATACCAGAGTATAAGGCTGACGTCGGTCAGGGCGCATTAGACTGACGTCAGTACGTCAGGGTACTAATGCGCATGACCGACGTCATATCCTCAGTCTTTTTTGCCGCATGGTCCGATGCAGAAGCAGTTTTGCGAGTGCAGGTTGGCGTTCTGAAATATTTCCGAAACCGGAGTTTCAGACCGAAACAGAGTTGGCTAAGTACCCGTGGGGAACATTTTGGTTTTTCTTGCCTCAGTATTTTACCGGATGTCAGAAAAAGTGAATAACTGTATTTCTTGTGGGAAACAGATACCTCATAGGGATTACCATACCTTGTGTATACCTTGTTTAGGGCCTGAGCACGACGTTGTTGGTTGCCGCTCTTGTGCTAGGTTTAACAAACGCACTATTAAGAGGAGGTTAGACTGTGCCAGGTTAGTGTTTGGGAAGCGTTGCAATTATAAAATGCCGCCGGATGCTCCGGCGCCGCTTCGCCCAAGAAGCGCAAGGACAAAACAGTGAAGCCTAGGGTTGATGAACCGCAGTCCCGGACGCCGGTTCTTTAGAAGGCTCAGTGGAGCCAGAGGTTTTGCCAGGAGTTTCCATGGAGTCTCAGGCAGAAACTTTACTGTTACAGGATGTGCCTACTCAGGAGGTAGGCCAGGCTGAGGGGCTTCTCAGGTAACTGTTCTTCCCTCTCTTCCCAAAGTAGTTAGAGCCTCTCCTTCTGTTGCCAAAACTTCTTTGAGAGGTAGGCCTAGTTCAGCTTCAGTGGGGGCTTCTCCTAGCATTTCGGGTTCTGTACCTAAGAAACATATGCTTAAAATGGCAGAAGATTTGATTACTATGATTAGAGGTTCTATGCCACCGCCAGATAAGAGGGGTAGGGTGGAAGCGGAGTTTGATAGTTTTGAACAGTGTTCAGAGGCTTCAGAGTCTTCTGCGGAAGACTTGCAGGAGTATCCTACTTATTCTGATTCTGATGTGGATGATTCCACTCCTACAGCTTCTCCTCCTGAGGATTTCTCATTTTCAGAGACTCTGCATTCCATGAGGGAGCACTTTAAATGGGAAGGCCAGGATTACTCTGATTCCAGGAAAAGGCTTAGGGAATTCTTGTTTTGCCCCAGCATAGGCCCTTAGCTATTCCTCCTGTGTTGAATGTGGTGGAAGATGTATTTGCAGAGGCTTCCCTGAATCCTGACTCTTTGCCTCCTGCTCCTGTTAAGCCTGATAGGTATTATAGGGTGCCCGAAGCTCATAAGTATTTGTTTAAGAGTCCTAGGGCGGACCCAGAAACTATTTCTCAAGGGCCTAAAGGTGTTAAGGCTTCTGTGGTTAAAAATCCTGTTCCCACTGATAAAGAGGCAAGGGCCTTGGATAGGTGGGGAAAGAAAGTGTATACTTCTTCCACTCTAGCCATGAGAGTGTTGAATTGTCAGTTTCACATGCTAAAATATCAGAATTATCTCCTTTCACAATTAAAATCTAAGGTTGATGCTGTACAGGCCTCCTCGAGGGTGGCTGCTACTAGTTCTGTTCTTCGTAGGCATGCCTGGTTAAAGGATCAGAATTTAGCTGAGCATGTTAAGACAAGGATTTTGGATGCTCCTTTACAGTCTGATGTGTTGTTTGGATCGCCTGTGGAAGCAGTTTTAAAGAAAATGGAGGACAAAGCTAAGTCTATGCAAACTGTTAAAGATTTTTTGCAGGTGCAGCCACCGAAGTTTAGTAGAAATTGGCCTGCTAAGGGGTGGACATATCCTGCTTATGATTCCCAGTCTAGGGGTAGGTCTAGACGTGGTAGGGGCAGGGCTCAAGGTTCTTTTAGGCCTAGAACAGGGAGTTCACCTGCTCAGACTTCTGGTGAGGGCAGGGGTCAGTCCTTTCGTAAACAGACCCAATGACCTGTCTTTTCAGCTGCCAGTAGATTCTCGCCTGGCAGCTCCTTTGGGAGGAAGACTGTCTCTTTTCAAAGAAAATTGGGATTTAATTACTCAAGACAAATGGGTGTTGGATATCATTCACCACGGTTACAGATTTTATTTCCATACAATGCCCCTTTCAAAGGCATGCCAGACGTTCCTCCTCCACAAAGAAAGGAGGCTCACAAGCAAGTTTCTCAGTTACTCCAGATGGGGCCATTCAGCCAGTCCCTGTATCAGAAAGGGGCCTAGGATTTTATTCTCGCCTGTTCCTAGTACCAAAGAAGGGGAACACGTGGAGACCAATTTTGGATTTATCTCTCCTCAACACTTTTCTGGACATTCCCAAGTTCAAGATGTTGACGTTACAACAGCTTTTACCTCTGCTGGGCAAAGATCACTGGATGGTAACTTTAGATCTCAAGGAAGCTTACCTTCATGTGCCTATAAGGCTAAGTTGCAGGAAGTATCTGCGGTTTCGAGCTGGAAATTCTCATTATCAGTTCTCTGCATTGCCCTTTGGCTTATCTACTGCCCAGAGTATTCACAAAGGTTCTGGCTCCAGTGATAGCTTACTTCAGGCTTCAAGGAATTCAAATCTATCCTTACTTGGACGACTGCCTGATTCTGGCTCAAGAAAAGGAAGACCTTCTACAGCATCTGGAATATGTTATAGCAGTGCTAAGATGCCTAGGGTATTCTGTGAACGAAATAAAGTCCAGTCTAGTACCCTCTCAAGACATGTGCTTTCTGGGTGTGAGACTGAATACAGCAGCCCAGATGGCCTTTTTAACCCCGGACAAACAAAAGAGTCTGTCACTTTACTTCCATCAACTATCTCATCAGTCCGTGCTGACTGCAAGGACAGTCCTTCAAGCCTTAGGGTTCATGGCATCTTGTATTCTGGTGCTTCCCAATGCCAAACTGCATATGAGGAAGCTACAATGGTATCTCAAAATGTATGGACACAGCACTGCCAGGATTTGGACACTGTCATTCAAATAATACCTTGCCTTCAAAAAGAATTCTTGTGGTGGGCTCAGGAATGTCACCTAAACAAGGGACTCTCTGTGACCCGGCCAGAGGCAAGTCAGATTTTAACGACAGATGCCTCGGACATTGCTTGGGGAGCTCATCTAAATGGAAAGTGGATACAAGACAAGTGGCCTGCCAGACTACAGCATCTACATATCAACATGAAGGAGATGTTAGCAGTCCAGTTTGCATTAATGGCTTTCAAGGAGTTACTTCTTCCAGGGCAGGTGTTGATTCTAACAGACAACACAACTGTCATGTGGTACATCAACAAGCAAGAGGGAACACATTCTTATCCTCTATGCAGGCAAGCAATGATTTTATGGGAGACTGCGCTAAGCTTGCAACTAACTCTTCAGGCAAGGTTTCTGCCAGGAGCACAGAACTCCTTAGCAGATGTGTTAAGCAGACAAATCATGGATCCCCACGAGTGGAAACTGGATCTTCATGTATTTCAGAAATTGACAGTGTCATGGGGAACTCCAGACATAGATCTGTTCGATTCTCCACTAAACCACCAGCTGCCAAAGTATTGCACAAAGGGGTTTCATCACACAGCTTGGAAAGTGGATGCTCTGTCTTTCAGTTGGAAAAACCTTCATGTGTATGCCTTTCCACCTCTGCCTCTTCTTCCAAAGGTACTATTGAAGGTCAGACAAGACAGGCCAAGGATGATTTTGATAGCTCCAGATTGGCCTCGGCAACACTGGTACCCACTACTACGGAGTCTGGTAAAGCAGCCTCCATGGCCTTTACCTCTGATTCCTCATCTGTTATCTCAGAAGGACGGTCATCTGCTCAATGTCAAGCTTCACTCTCTTCATCTAACAGCCTGGCATATTCTGTGTTGAAACACAGCAGGTCTCAACTTCCTCAACAAGTTTTAAATGTGATTATGGAAGCTAGAAGACCTAGTACAAGGAGAGTGTACGCAGAAAAATGGAAGAGATTTTTATTTTGGAGTACAGCAAAGAATTTGGAGATTTCTGGGCCTAATTTGAGTGTGGCTCTTCAATATCTTACTGAGTTATTGGACAAAGGTTTGTCCTTCTCTTCCATTAAGATTCATGCTGCAGCAATTTCAGCTCACTATGATTGTGACCCACCTTTGTTTTCGCATCCTTTGTTCAAGCAGTTTCTTAGAGGGGCAAAGAATATAAGACCCCCACGTAGAGCTCCTACTCCTGCTTGGGATCTCAATTTTGTGTTGGAAAAACTTACTCTACAACCTTTTGAGCCTGCAGCTACTGCTGAATTGAAATACTTGTCATGGAAGACTGCTTTTCTGTTGGCTATTACTTCTGCAAGAAGGGTGTCTGAGTTGCAGGCCCTTATGGCAGTAGAGCCCTTTTGATTTTCCATAAGGATAGGGTATCATTACGCACTAATCCTTCCTTTATGCCTAAGGTGGTTTCTAGTGTGGCTTTAAACCAAACTATTCATTTGCCTACGTTTTATGCAGACCCTCAAAATAAAGGGGAAAAGATTTTGCACACTTTAGATGTACACAGGCAATTGCGTTATTATTTAAGCAGGACTAAGGATTTTAGGCAGTCTCAGCAGTTGTTTGTTTCTTTTGCTTTGAGTTCACAGGGCAAGCCTGTGTCAAAACAAACTATTTCTAGGTGGATTGGTTTTGCATTGCATTTTGTTATTCCCATCATGGCAAGGAGATTCCAGCTGGGATTAGGCCTCATTCCACTAGGGCTACTGCCACTTCAACAGCATTTCTAAGGGGTGGCAACTAAGGATATTTTGGAAGCAGCTACTTGGAGTTCAGTGCATACTTTCTCTAAGCATTATCACCTTCCCATCTACTCTAAGTCTAGGGCTGGTTTTGCCACAGCTGTTTTGCAAGGCATGTTGTCAGCTCCTACTTCTTTATGATTTGCCAGCCTCCCTTACCTCTGCTTTGGGATTCTACCCAATAGTAAGGACTGCAGCAATGGAAAACGAAGAACATAGTACAGTTTTGTACCTACCATAAATGTAGATGTTCGAGGATTCCATTGCTGCAGTCCAATTTACCCTCCCTCCTTCCCCTCTGTGTTTAGGGGTGGTTGTGTAGGTGAGTTTACATGCTTATATTTTTGTATATATTCTTGTATATATTGTACATGTTTTTGGTGCAGGTATTTTGGGACTTGTCTTTTTAGGGTCTTCTGACATCTGGGGCAAGAAAAGACTGAGGATATGACGTCGGTCATGCGCATTAGTACCCTGACGTACTGACGTCAGTCTAATGCGCCCTGACCGACGTCAGCCTTATACTCTGGTATTCGGGCCGACTGGACGCGGACTATACCCAATAGTAAGGACTGCAGCAATGGAATCCTCGAACATCTACATTTATGGTAGGTACAAAACTGTACTTTTCCTCATATCCAGTCTGGCATATGAAATTAGCAGAATGCAGGATGCCATGAAGCCCAAAGCCTGCAGAATTTTTCTTGCAGATAACTGGGTCTTTGTTGCCAACATTGTGAAGTAAGAAGTCAGTTGCCTTTGTCTGGCGTGAGATAAGCCATCTGGGCAGTTGTATTTAAGCTTGCACCCAGGAATATTATCTCTTGAGAGGGTACTAATTTTGATTTCTTTTTGTTTACTGTGTACCCTAGGCAAATCAATAATCTTTTTACAAACTCCAGGTGCTCTAGTAGAATGTCCTTGTTCTCTGCTTGAATACGGCAATCGTCCAGGTAAGGGTAAATTTGAATTCCTCTTTGTCTGCAATATGCAATTACTGGTGCCAGGCATTTTGTGAAGACCCTGGGTGCAGTAGATAAGCCAAAGGGCAGTGCAGAGAATTGGTAGTGCATTGAGCCGGCTATGAATCTGAGGTATCTTCTGCAAGATTGTCTGGTACATGAAGGTATGTCTCTTTTAGGTCAAAAGTTACAAGCCAAGCCTTCTTGCCTAGCATGGGCAGAAGTTGCTGCAAAGTCAACATTTTGAATTTTGGAACATCCAGAAATGTATTTAGAATAGACAGGTCCTGTATTGATCTCCAGGCTTTGTCCTTTCTGGGAATCAAGAAAAGTCTTGAGTAAAATCCTTGTCCCTGCTCTTGCTGTGGTACTCGCTGAATGGCCCTCATGTCCATGAGTGATGAAACTTGTTTTTGTGCCTCTGTCCATTGATTGTGTGGAAGGTCTGGCATACCTTTTGCCGTTGGCAGGGTGTGAAAGTGGAACCTGTAGCCCTGGGAGACACTATATTCCAGACCCATTTGTCCTGGGTGATCATGTGCCAGTTTTGAGAAAAAAGTGCTAGTTTTCCCCCTAAGGGGGCTGCCAGAAGATAAGTGCTTGGTGCTGGCAGAGGAAAGTCATTGGGACTGTTTCCTGTATGGTTGTGATTTGTCTTCTCCGCATTTGGAGGTAGGAGCACCCGACTGTGTAGGCCTGTATGAGCCCTGGGGCTGGGATCTGCCTCTAGGGCATCTGTATCTGCCTCTTTGTGGTCTGTCTGATACTGAAAAGGACCAGTTCTTTGTAGGCCAGTTCCTGCTAAATCTGGGTGGCTGCACCTATAAGAAATCCTTTACTGTTTGCATAGATTACGCTTTGTCCTCCATTTTCTTCAGCACCTCCTCTGCTTTAACGCCAAATAAAGTATCATGCTGTAATGGAGCATCTAGCAATTTTGCCTTAACATGATCAGGTAGAATATGTTCCTTTAACCAAGCATGCCTCCTAATGACTGAACCCGTAACTGCGGCCCTGAAAAGAGGCCTCTAAAGAATCAAAACCACATTACAATGTATGCTTTTCCCACTTGTTCAGTTGCATGCAATAAATCCAGCATTTCCTTATTTTCTGCACAATCAGAATTTGCCAACATTTTCTGTTTTAGCAGTGACATTAAGTATTGCTGATATTCAAGCATATGAAATTGACAATTTAAAGCCCTCACAGCCAAAGTAGCAGAAGTGTAAACTTTTTACCCCCATCTGTCTAGTGCCCTAGAATCCCTGTCAGAGGGGATATGTTTTTTTTCCACTAGAAGCCTTGACCCCTTTGGGACACTGTGAAATAGTTTCTGGGTCAGTAGCAGGGTTTTTATAAAGAAATTTATGTGAGTCTGGAACCCTGTAGTGTCTGTTTGGTTTTACAGGGGCAGGGGGTAAAGAGTCAGGAGAAAGGTCGGACTCTGAAAATACATCTACAATGTCTAACACAGGGGGAATAGCAAGAGGCCTGTGCTGAGGCAGTAAAAGAAAGTCTCTAAACCTTTTCTTTGAGTCTGAGTAGTTTTGGCTCTCCCAGTGGAAGTGCTCCCTCATGGTATGCAGGGTTTCCCCAAAAGAAAAATCCTCAGGAGGAGAGGCTGAAGGAATAGATTCTTCAGCATCAGAATCCTCATAGGGAGGAAGAGAGTATCCCTGTTCAGAAGAGGAGTCAGAGGAAATGGAAACCTGATCTGAAGATTCATATTCTGTCTCTTGCCTAGGCCTCTTATCAGGAGGGGGATGGGAACCCCTGATCAAGGTAATTAGGTCTTCGGCCATTTTAAGCATCTGTTTTTTAGGCATGGAAGTCTGTCCAGGAGAATGCTATACTTGTTTCTTTGTCTTTAGAGTTGCTTTAGTTTTTGCTTTGGAAGCTGAGGTAGGCTTTACATATAACTGTGTAGGTCTGAAGACGCCCTCAGAAGCCGATACCTGCTCAGCGGCTCCGGACCCAACTGAGGGAATAGTTTCCAAGTGTCCAATACCTTGAGTATCCAGAGGCCTAGCTGGCTCCATGTGGGAATTGGCAGAGGCCTGTGGCTCTGAGGTAGCGGGCGTCAGGGGCTGCGAAAGCGCCTCACTGAGAACTGGCAAACCGGTGACTGGCTTAGCGGAAGCCTCATCATAGATTTTGGACCTCGGATGCCTGTCCTTTTCCTTGCGTTTTTTATAAACTCCGGTCGTTGGTTGTTCCGACGGCATCATATAATTGAATCTTCGGCCAAAGTAATGAAAGGCAAAATCGTACCGACGCTTAATAGTGCGTTGGTTAAATCTAGCTCAAAACCGACAGCTAGCAACGTTATGATCAGGGCCTAGGCAAGGGATACAGTAAGAATGAAAATCCTTATGAGGTATTTGCTTCCCTCAAGAAATACAGTTGTTAACTTTTTCTGACATCGGTCTGGAGCAAGAAAAAAAGTTTCCCCAACAGGGTACTTAGCTTTAATGAAGACTTCGGATCTGAAATTCGATTTTGAAAATCTCAGTAGTCAGCCGACCGGCGCTTGCGAACTGCTTTTGCTTTGGGCACTGCACGGCAAGAAAGACTGAAGAAAATGGATTCAGCTGCATCTTTGATACCTCTGACACACTGTCGTCAGGGAAGAGGCGACAGCAACCGACGCTGGACCAAGACTTTGGAATTCAGGCCGACTGCGGGTAGCCTGCCAGCAGGATAACCCAAGTGTAATGACTGCAACAGTGAAACACGATGAACATCCACCCCTCTTCTCTCATCCACTGCTCAAGCAGTTCCTCAGAGGGGCCAAAAACTTAAAACCACCCAGGAGAACCCCAACTCAAGCCTGGGACCTTAACTTTGTATTGGCGAAACTCACTCTTCCTCCTTTGGAGAAACTCACTCTTCCTCCTTTTGAGCCAGCTGCAAGTGCAGAGTTAAAATTCCTTTCTTGGAAAACAGCCTTCCTTTTAGCAATCACTTCAGCAAGAATGGTATCTGAATTACAGTCCATTCATTTGCCAACCTTCTTGTCTAATCCACAGAACAAAGGGGAATGGATACTGCACTCCTTAGATGTTCACAGATAACTTAAGATTTTACTTGGACAGGACTAAGCCTCAAAGGAAATCTGAACAACTGCTGGTGGCATTTGCTGCAGGGGCAGAGGGGAAGGCTATTTCAAAACAAACAATTTCTAAATGGATAGGCCATTGCATTTATTTCTGCTGTAAGCACCATAGAAAACCTATCCCAAAGGGGATTAGACCACATTCAACTAAGGCTGCATCTACCTCTGCAGCCTTTCTCAGAGGTGTCCCTACCAGGGACATCCTAGAAGCTGCTACCTGGAGTTCTGTACATAGTTTCACCAAGCATTACCATTTTCAAATTTTCTCTAAATCCAGAGCTGGCTCTGCCACTGCAGTCTTGCAGAGCTTTATAGCTGGTCCTAATGCTATCTAAAATCCTCCTCCCATCCTTAGCTTTGAGAATCTACCCAAAGGTGATGACTGCAACAGTGAAACGCGAAGAACATAGTACAGTTGTGTACACTTACCATAAATGTAGATGTTTGAGTGTAGTCACTGTTGCAGTCCTGGTTACCCTCCCTCCAGCCCCCTGACTTCATTTGGCTATACCTCTTCTCTTTTATCATGCTTAAAAGCTTTTTGGTGTATTTGCTTTTTTGTTGGAGGTGTATAACCTTGTATGTGTATATATATATATATATATATATATATATATATATATATATATATATATATATATATATATATATAAAAAATGTGTGTGTTTAATTATAGGTTCATACTAGGCTATCTGCCCTAGGGCATTTATAAGCCTAGCCAGAGTGTGTTTGGTTTCTGAAGTGATACCCGGGGTAAACCTACAATCTCCCATCCACTCATCAAGATCCTCTTGAAGAGAGTCAATGAGGGACTCTGCCTAACCTGGACTGTGATTTTATTCCAGAGTGAAAGGAGCCTCTGGGTTATGAATCTGTCCCTCCAGCATGTCCTGTTTATTTCAGTGCTGAGGTTCAAGTCTCTCGTGCGCGTAGCTCGATGAGATTTGGATTTTCTGAGGTGCAGCATGTCCATTAATTCCAGGTTGGACATGGCTTTATACGTCAGGCACAGATCGCCTCTGAGCAGGCGGTATGCCACTGAGTAGAGCTGGAGTTTCTTTAACCGGGCAGCATATGGCATCTGTTTGAGCCCTTTGATCCTCTTGGTGAGGTACTTTTGGGGTCTTTCCAGTTGCTGCAGGTGTCTGGTAAGGTACATCGCAAAAGGGGCATTGTACTCAATTATGGGCCTGATGAGGGATGAGGAAAGAGGCACGATGACCTCCCCTGATCTAGGTGTGAATCCCTTCATGATTAGGTGGGCTATATAAAATGTTTTTCTAACCACTTTGGCCACGTGGTTGTCAAATGAGAGATTGCTATCAACTTGGGTCCCCAGGTCCCTAATTACTTCTTCTGTACTTAATGGATTACCACCTATGTGGTAATTTGTGGGCACTTTGTTTTTGCCAAAGGGGATGAGTATACACTTTTTGGCGTTTAGCTTGAGGCCATGGCTCTGGCACCAGTTGTCTATTTCTATGAGGCCCTTTTGGAGGATGCTTGTGTCAGCTGGAGAGTCTATTATGGTGTCCAGTTTGCAGTCATTTGCGAACTTGGTCAGCCACAGTCCTTCCGTGTTGGCCTGTACCTCTGAGAAATATATACCGAACAAGAGAGGTCCCAGGACTGAGCCTTGTGGGACGCCACTTATAACTGGTTTGGAGTCTGACATGGCTCCAGCAATTCTAACCATGTGGGTTCGGTCCTTGAGCCAGTTTGCAACCCATCTAGTGACATAGGGGCTTATATTTAAGCTGGTGAGCTTTCTATAATGCCTGAGTGTGGGGTATTGTATCAAAGGCTTTTGTGAGGTCCAGGTAGGCTGTGTGGACCCATCTTCCCCTCGTCAATGGCCTTGGTGACTGTTTCAAAGAAATCAACCAGGTTTAAGAGGCAGGATCTGCCCTTAACAAAGCCGAACTGGGTAGGATCCAGTGTCTGTAGGTCCCCAATATCTTTATTTATGAGGTCCATGATGATCCTTTCCATAGCTTTGCAGACCAAGCTAGTCAGGCTTATGGGGCAATAGTTTCCAGGATCTGTTGAGGCACCACCTTTGTGGAGAGGGACCACTGTTGCTGTACGCCACTCTTTAGGTATATATCCTGTAGTAAGGCTGAGACTGAACAGTAGTTTTATGTTTGGGTTTAGCTCTTCTTGGAGATCATGTAGGACGCAGCCTGGGACACTGTCTGGACCCATTGATGCTGTGTTTTTTGCTTTGGAGAGGGCGGCTCTTACCTGAGCATCTGAGATGTCAGGGGGACAGCACTCTGCTGGGATAGATATTTGCCCTTTTGGTGGGGAGGGGGGGGGTTTGCGCTGAACCTGTCAGCTAGGATGTTGGCAGTGTCTGTGGGTTCTGTGTATATTTTGTCATTTTGGACTAATTCTGAGCATATCTGGGAATTCCCACTCAGGTTCCTAACATAACAAAAGAAAGCCTTGTGATTATCGTTAGTGTCCTGTGCAATTTTTCTCTCGAAGCTGGCCTTAGACTATTTTATGAGTGCCCGTAATTTTTTGCTAATACTGATCAGAGATGCCTTCCCTTTTTGGGATTTTGCTCTGTCATATAGTAGCTTCTTCCTTCTATTGTATAGTTTGTTTATGGCTGGGGTCCACCAGTCAGGATGTCTGCCTTTGGAGGATTAGGTCTTGGTTTTATTTGGGATTGCATGATCCATGCATTCCTGAAGGTGTTCATAGAATGCATTTATAAAGGATTCTGCGGTCTGGGACGTATTTTCTGCAGGCCCGGGGGCTTATTCCACCTCTGTTTTGAGGAGTGTGAAATTTGCTTTAGAGAAGTTTTTCACTGTGGTTTTCTGGGCAGGAGGTGGGGTCGGGATGTGAATATCCAGTGAGATTAGTTTATGGTCTGATCTTACCAGTGAGGGATACACTTCTGGTCTGGAGCATAGAGTCCCCATGTTGGTGATGATCAGGTCCAGTATGTTTTCCCCTCTTGTGGGAGTGGTAACAAGTTGTTCCAGAGCATTTGAATTTGTAAATTCTAGGAACCTTTGGGCTAGGGTGTTTGAGCTAGAGTAATGCTCCCAGTCTATGTTTGGGTAGTTGAAGTCACCCAATATAATGGTGTTTGGAGAGACCTTCATATTTTCCAGTGTTCTCAGGAAGGCCGAGTGGGGTTCCTGGGTTTGGGAGGGTGGTCTGTAGCAGGCTATAAACTGGAAGGCAGTTTTACCCACTGTTAGTTGCACATGGATAGTCTCTGCTTCGTGCTGTGCCACCAACCTGGAGGTGTGGGTATCTTTGACAAATATTGATACTCCCCCTCCTTTTGTGGTTTGGTCCAAGTTTTGGGGCCGAAAAGCATGGTATGAGGTATAACCTGGTAATGCTGGGGTGCTCTCTGGAGCCTTGAACCAGGTTTCTGTTACTGCACAGATATCGATGTTCTCCATGCTAAGGAGAGTCTCGAGTGCATGCATCTTGAGGTTTAGACTTCTGGCGTTGAGTAGCATTACTCTTAGTTTCTTATCCCTTGTGATAACTATGAAGGTGGGTTTGTCTTTTGAGACTTGCCTAAAAAAGGCACTATGGGGGTAGCAAGAGCCTTTGCCAATATCCGAAAGCCCAGGGGTGACAGGTGCAAGCTGTCCCTAGCGAAGCATCGTGGCTTGTCGAGCATGTCATCCCAGGCTGACAGGCATTGGATCCCCTTTGAATGACACCAATACTTAAGCCAATTGTTGAAATTGATCATCTTGTCTTCATATTGTGGCATCATTCTTGGTGAGGGTAAGATGCTACTCAAGGTCAGGGTTATACCGGCCTGGACTACATGCTCAGAGAGCTTCTCTGTCTCTTTTCATGTAGTCCTGGAAGGTACGTCTCGGGTCATTCACACCAGCATGGACAATGACGGAGTCATATTTGTACTTGCCTTGGCGCGACCTGAATGCTTGTGTTATGTGGCGATCCTAGTGCCCGACAGGCAGCTCACGTGACCTTCTCCTTGTTCAGCCTGGTGAGCGGGACGTCAGTGTGCCTAACGATAGAGCCACCTATTACAATTGTATCAGGTGTGTTGTTTAGCCTTAAGGGCTGTGACTGTTCAGCACACTGGATTTGTGAGCTATGTGTTGCACGTGTTTTGTTTTGGGGTAGCAGTTGCTTGGGTGTCTGCTTTGGAGGTCTCTGCTGCTCAGGCAGATTTTTATTTAGAGCCTCCGAGTATGTTTTTGTGTGTTTGGATGTCCTTCAAGGATACATCTGCAGTCCTTACATATGGGTTGTCCTGCCTTAGGCAGCCCTTCGGTCGGCCGGATTCCAAAGTCTGGGTCCGGCGTCGGCTGATGTCGCCCCTCTCCCGACGTCAGAGCGCCTGGGATATAAAAGCGTCAGCCGACGCCATCTTCCTCAGTCTTTCTTGCCGCGCGGTGCCCGAAGCAAAAGCAGTTCGCAAGTGCCGGTCGGCCAGCTCCTGTAATTTCAGCTACCGAAGACTTCAAAAAGCTAAGTACCCCATTGGGGACTCTTTCTTGCCTCAGCCGATGTCAGATCAAACGGTTAAAGTTAATAATTGTTTAACTTGTGGGAAACAAATACCTCATAAGGATTTCCACTCTTACTGCCTCCCCTGCCTAGGCCCAGACCACGACGTCTCGGCCTGTGCAGCCTGTGCCTCCTTCAATAGATGCAGTCTTAGGCGTTGGTTTGAGTTTGCAGAGGAACTTTTTGGGGATAGTTACTGTTACAAGATGCCGTTGGAGCTTCCGACTACTCATTTAACCAAAAAACGGAAGGACAAGGACCGACGCACGTGGACCGTGGTTTCGGCTGAAACCACGCCTAGGCCTACCGCGAGTGTCTCAGTATCTGCTGAAACAGAATCCTTGGTGCTTCCGAATGACGAAACCGCACAACCGACAACCTCGGTCCCGGAGGCCACCTCTGAGTCGGTCATAGAATTCCCCCCTGAAACCGGTGCTCTGGAAACAACCGACACCATTTCTCTAGATAAAACTACTCCAGCACGTGGGGCAGCCAGGCCTCCTGCATCCATGTCCATAAAGGCATTTACACGTGCTAAAGCTGCTAAACGGCCAAAATCTCTCCCTCCCAAGGCTATTCCTCAGGGATCCACTACCAGTTCACAGATTTTAAGTTTAGCTGAGGACCTTATTACCTTAATTAGGGGCTGTCAGCCACATCCAGACAGGGGCTCTCAACCTCCTCTAGACAAAAGGCCCAGGGTTGAGCACACTGATCCCCAGTCTTCTGATGAGGCCTCAGATGACTCTGCCCTATCAGACTACCAGGAGGAGGCCTTTATGGCCTACGAGGATTCTGATGCAGAGGAATCTATTCCCTCGGCCTCCCCTCCTGAAGAGTTGTCCTTTGGGGAGACCCTTCACTCCATGAGAGAGCATTTCAAATGGCAGGGCCAGGAATTCTCTGATACCAGGAAGAGATTAAGGACTTTTTTGCATTTACCTCAGCATAGACCTTTGGCTATTCCTCCTGTTTTAAATGTCATTGTTGATGTGTACTCTGAGTCTAGCATTTCCCCCGACTCCCTTCCTCCGGCTCCTGTCAAACCCGACAGGTACTACAGGGTGCCGGACTCGCATCATTTCCTTTACAAGGGCCACTCTGCTGACCCAGAAACTATTTCCCAGGGCCCTAAAGGGGCTGCAACCACCACTACTAAAAATCCACTTCCTTCTGAAAGGGAGTCCAGGGCTTTAGAGAGATGGGGTAAAAAAAGTGTACACTTCTTCCACTCTTTCTATGAGGGCATTAAATTGTCAATTCCATAAGATACAGTACCAAGAGTATTTGTTAGATGAATTGCATAAAAAACTATCTTCACCTGAACCCCTAGATCACAAGGCACTTCAGGATCTGGTACATAACTCCCAGCAGGTTAGCAACCATTTCTTGCAGTGTGGTTATGATGCATTGGAAGCTTCATGTAGGTCAGCAATGACAGGTGCAGTCATACGTAGACATGCTTTGCTGAAGGAACAAACTCTGCCAGATCATGTTAAAGCAAAGCTTCTAGATGCTCCGTTGGAAAAGCAAAAGTTATTTGGCTCCACGGCTCAGGAGGTCTTAAAAGAAATTTGAGGAAAAGGCTAAATCTGTACAAACAGTCAAAGATTTTCTCCAGGTCCAACCACCAAGATTCGCAGAAATTGGCCTTCTAAGAATTGGTCCTTTCCGGACACAGACAGATCTCAGAGGCAGAAACAGACGTGCCAGAGGTAGAGGGCAAACTCAAGGCTCCTACAGAGGACGTCAATGGCAGCCTCCTAACCAGAGAGGTACTGCAGGGCCTACAACTACTACACAAGGACCATCTCAATGACTTGACTTTGACCCCGCCAACCAGGGCTCAATTGGAAGCACCTTTGGGCAGAAAGCTATCTTTATTCTCAAAAAATTGGCACAGTATTACAAAGGACAAATGGATACTGCAAATAATAGACAAAAGATACAGATTCCATTTTCATGCATTACCAAAAAGACAAGGCATGCCAAACCTGCCACCAAACCAAAGGGCAGAAGCTTTCAAGCAAATTTCCAAACTACTACAAATGAAAGCGATAGAAAGAGTTCCTCTCACAGAACAAGGCCAAGGATTTTATTCCAGACTATTCCTTGTTCCAAGAAAAGAAAAGCAATGGAGGCCTATTCTGGACTTGTCCGCACTGAATACTTACCTCATCGTGCCAAAATTCAAAATGCTGACCTTACAGCAACTCCTTCCCATGCTGGGCAAGGGGTCTTGGCTGGTAACTCTAGACCTCAAGGAGGCATACCTGCATGTCCCTATCAGACAAAGTTGCAGAAGACACCTCAGATTTCTTGCAGGTTCAGAGCATTATCAATTCTCAGCATTGCCTTTTGGCTTATCTACTGCGCCCAGAGTATTCACGAAATGCCTGGCATCAGTAATTGCACATTGCAGACTTCAGGGATTCAAATATACCCATACCTGGACGACTGCCTCATACAAGCGGACAGCCAGCTAACACTGGTAAAACACTTAAACTATGCCATCCGACTACTACAGGCCTTGGGATACACAGTCAACATTCAGAAACCAAGACTTGTTCCATCCCAACGAATAATTTTCCTGGGTGCAAAACTGGATACAAACACCCAAATGGCTTTTCTCACAGAAGAAAAACAAGCACAATTACTGGATTACTTCAGAAATCTGACAACACAAACCCAGCTTACTGCAAGGAAGATCCTGCAGGCCCTGGGTTTCATGGCATCTTGCATTCTTCTGATTCCACTAGCAAGGCTGCATATGAGGAAACTACAATGGTACCCAAGGAGTCTATGGTCTCAGCACAGTCACAGCCTAGAAACTTTGATCCCCCTCATTCCATGCCTTCAAAAGGAATTCCTGTGGTGGGCAAAAGCAAGCCAGTCAAACAAGGGCCTGCCTTTCAGCAAACCACATACCAGCCAAACCATTACAATGGACGCCTCAGACTATGGATGGGGAGCACGAATGGAGGGCAAATGCATTCAAGGACAATGGACACAAAAAGAGTTGCATCTGCACATCAACCAAAAGGAAATGCTGGCAGTTATACATTCCATCGAGGCCTTCAAGCACTTCTGCACCAAGGTCACCTGTTAATAAAGACAGACAATACCACAGTTATGTGGTACATAAACAAACAAGGAGGTACCCATTCATACCCTCTTTGCAGGCTGGCAATGAATCTGTGGGAACTTTCCCTAAACCTCAATATAGAGCTCCATTCCCAGTTCGTACCAGGAAAAGACAATGTACTGGCGGACAGCCTGAGCAGAAACATCATGGATCCACACGAATGGATGTTGCACCCAGATATCTTTCTCCAGATAACACAATCATGGGGAAGGCCGGACATAGATCTATTTGCCTCCCACCACAACCATCAGCTGAGGAAATTCTGCACAAGGACATACCATCCTCAAGCATGGAAAGTGGACGCCCTCTCCTTCAGCTGGAAAACTCTAAAGATATATGCATTCCCACCGCTGCCATTAATGACCAAGGTCTTACTGAAGATCAGGACAGAGCAACCAAAAGTAATTCTGATAGCTCTGAACTGGCCAAGACAACACTGGTACCCACTGTTAAGGAGCATGTCATGCACGAAACCTTGGCCTCTACCACAATGGCCACTTCTACTGACACAACACAATTGCAAGACTCTGCACTCCAGCCTCAAAACCTTACAGCTGACAGCCTCACCTTATAGCTGACAGCCTGGAAAATACCTTGACTCCTCGCCAGGATAAGCTATCCAAGAGGGTACAGGATATCATCATGGAAGCCCGACGGCCTTCCACAAGAAAAGTATATTCAGCAAAATGGAAAAGATTCCGTACCTGGAACACCACAAAGGGTCAAGATCCAACAGTCATGAGCATTCCACATAGTTTGGAATACTTGGCTGAAATGCTCCATAATGGCCTTTCTTACTCCTCCATAAAGATTCATGCTTCAGCAATTTCAGCAGAGTACAACACTGATCCACCTGTATTCTCTCATCCTCTACTAAGGCAGTTTCTAAGAGGGATAAAAAACATCAACCCTCCAAGGAAACCACCAGTGCCTACATGGGACCTTAACTTCATGCTGGAAAAATTAACTCTCCCTCCCTTTGAACTAGCAGCATCTTCAGAACTACAATTCCTATCTTGGAAGACTGCCTTCCTTCTGGCCATAACCTCAGCAAGAAGAGTATCTGAATTACAGGCCCTCATGGCAGTTCAGCCATTTCTCATTTTTCATCAGGACAGAGTCTCTTTGAGAACCAATCATTCGTTCATGCCAAAGGTGGTATCCAGGGTTTCACTGAACCAAGCTATTCACCTGCCGACCTTCTTTCCAAATCCACAAAATAAAGGAGAGAAACTTCTGCATACTTTGGACATCCACAGACAGTTGCGCTACTACATTTCAAAATAGATAGGAAATTGCATTCGGTTCTGTTACTCCTTTCATGGAAAAGCTGTGCCAGTTAACATAAGGCCTCATTCCACCAGAGCAACAGCCACCTCCACAGCCTTCTTAAGAGGGGTGGCTACAAAGGACATTTTAGAAGCTGCTACATGGAGCTCTGTGCATACATTTTCCAAGCATTACAACTTGCCCTTATATTCCAGATCCAGAGCAGGCTTTGCTAGTGCAGTCCTGCAGGGCATATTAGCTACACCATCTTTTTCTTAGGTCCTGTAAGTTGAGAGAGATGGAAGACCGCCCAAACGGCCATTAACTACAAATTCTGGGCCAGAACCACTCCTTATGTGGTAGACAGGTTACCTAATGCTTACCACTCCCACCGATAAGCTAGAAGGCTTCCCTACAACACAGAAAGGCTTGGGGGACTCAGAAGCTTACAAACAGTCCTGGAACACTAATTACAGGAAAGGTAGGAAATAGGCTTACAATTTTTTTTTTTTTTTTTTTTCAGAAAAGTAGCAAAAACAGTAGTAAAAACAATTCACATGCAGTGCAAGCTGGCACACTTGAGTATGTAGAAATATTAGTCCACACACAGTTTGAAAAAATGCAATTAAATTAAAAAGGACTAAAAGCAAGTGCAAAAAGGGTTTATTAGGTAGAATGCGGTAAAGAGATGGAACTGGGGGGGTGTCCTAGATCAAATCTACAGTGGGGCGGGTACTGCAAAAGCCACCAAATTTAAACTACAACCAAGAACAGAGGGGGGGTGGGGAAGACTGTTTCAACAGAGATGTGAGGAATCACAGTGCAAATTATAAAACCCAGAAAATATATACTGATATCTGTATATTTGCAGAACAGTAAGACAACAGATATCTAAGCAACAATTTAGCTCTGTAATACAGAAAAATATACTCGGCTCTATATATTTGCAGATAGTCTTGTTAAGGCTGTTTCTCGGCACACAGGTTTCAATTTAATTGCTTCCCATTAGGGGGTCACCTGACATCTGGGGCAAGAAAAACTGATGTAATGGCATCTGCTGCATTCTACTAATTATATCCCTGACTACCTGACGTCATGGAAGATGAGACCGCAACCGACGCAGGACCCAAGACTTTGATAATCAGGCCGACTGAGGGCTACTGCAAGCAGATAACCCAAACTAGATGACTGCAACAGTGAATACACTCAAACATCTACATTTATAAGTGTACACAAGTGTATTTTCCTTGTTTAGCCAATGTTCCAACCATGAAATACAATTATTCCCTTCCAATCTCAGGTCAATTCATTGTCTGCATGGGATATTATCCATAGTGGAAGCGTTTGGACATGAAAAAGAAATTCCTTGATGTCCTCTATGGTCTGTCAACCCAGAAGTCAGTGGTACAGAATGCTGAGAGTTCGCCACAAGGATTGCTGGAAACTGTAGTCTGTCTAGGAAACTTTGAATCTGGTTATACTGTGCTGACAGTAGTTTAATCAATTGCATTAGGTTACCTTCTTCCCTGTTGGATGTGTGGTTGCTCACTATTGAAGCTCCATTAGTATCATTAATGTAGAATTCACTCCCATAGGTACTTGTGTCCTTCCAATGCAATTTTAGGAAGGTGTTGAAAACAGTATCTAATATCACCACAAGTCCTCTGGAATCACTACCATGTTGAACAAATGACTAATAGCAACTCACAGCATGTAGAGTGCATAAAAATGAGCCAATAACACAAAATTCCACTCAGTAATTCACTTGAGGCTCTATTTTCTTTACACAGTCCAAACCACACTTTATTCAGCATAAAACAAAATATGGTAAGCACTTTCATCCTTCCCATTAACAGGACTTTTTCAAAACTAAATCCACAACAGGTTTCTCCACTCAAATAGGGTTGTCAATTAACCTTATTAACATAATACATTTAATTGATCAAGAAAAATTTAAGCTGATATTCACTTGTTATCATACATAACCATCAGTAAAATTGTTATAATGTTTTTAAAAATATATATTTTAAAAATGGCAGTAAAACATTGTATAATTTATTTGTGTTCACTTGTTACTTCATTTATAAAACTAAGGCTCTTTCTTTCAAAATAGGGACCTGGGAAAGGTGTTCATTGAGACCGGGGGGGGGGGGGGGGGGGGTTGTGGCATTCAGTCTCAATTGCCATCTTAATTCACTTTTCCCAATATTATTTTTCCAACACCCACCCCTATACTAAAAACCTCAACAGTACCAAAAAGGAACATAGTATTGCTGGAACACCTCAGGATGTTTTTAAATAAAGCGTTGTTGATGTGTTTTACTCCAATAGCACAAGTGTGCTCATAAATCCATTTGCATAATGCTTTCTCCATTATCCCTACATAGTGTTTTATTGTTTTATGTTGAATATAATTTGGTTTGGACTCTGTAAAGAAAATAGAGCCTCGCATGGATCACGGCGTGGAATTTTGTGTTGTTGGTTCATTTTTATCCACTGTACACGCTGTGAGTTATTACTTGTATCATAATTATCCCTTTCCAACTGGCCAGTGTTGTTTAAAATGGGGGTGTAAACTCCTAAAAATCTTTTAGTGGTTACTTCCATCCTAATCTCATTTAAAAAAGCTTCCGGGTGACCCCTAGTGATGAACATATTCACCAAATTCTCACACTCAGAAATAGAAGTATTGTAATCTGATATCCTTGCAAGTATTACAAGCTGGCCTTTAACTACTCATCTCTTTTGAAGAGGTCTGCAGAATCGGGGCTTTAGAGACTCTCTTTCAGATGGGCCCTTTCAGCACTCCTGAAGTGCTGCCCGACTGTTCATCTCTGGAGGTAGTTGGTGGTCAATTCTTTTTGCACATACTTGCCTGGGCAAGTATAACACAAGACTTATGGGTGCTAAGAATAATATCCGGAGGCTATTGTATACTATTTTCCTTCTTCCCCATTGCCAAAGGAAGAAACTTCCCTACGTTCCCCCCGGAGTCAGTGGAAGGCTGCAGCACAAGAAGTCCAGAAGCTGCTAAGAAAAAGAGTCATCCAAAAATTCCCACCAGACGATATAGGATTTGGAAATTACTCATACGTCTTTTTAGTGCCAAAGAAAACAGATCCAAAATGGATCTGAGGCCCCCTAAGCAAACTGAATCAGTATGTAAAGAAAACAAAGTTCTGAATGGTCATGGTTTAGTCCATCCTGCCCTTTCTTCACAAGGACAATTAGCTTTGCTCTGTAAATCTTCAGGATGCGTACTGTCACATCAAAATAGACAGATAATTCAGAAAACTTCTTCACTTGTGGCTGCGAGATGGTTATTACCAATTCAGAGCTCTGCCCTTTGGACTCACCACAGACCCAGGGTGTTTACCAAATGCACGGCAGCAGTGGCAGTTCACTTGAGACTGAGGGGGGATTCCAGGTGGTTCCATATCTAGACTGGCTCCTCACTGCCTCTTCCAAGCATCTGATCCAACATGCCAGAGTCTGTTTGCTCCAGATTTGCAAAACTTTGGATATTGCAGTAAATCTTGCCACATCAAAACTTACACCAGTTCATATCCTGAAGTTCATCGGTTCAGTTTTTGATATGACAACACGGGCAGCATCTTTACCTCTCCACTACATTACTTCTTTCAGAAACCAGGTTCAGAATATCCGTTGCCCACCCATCTCCTCCAGCAAGGTCAATACTTCAAGCACTGGGATCAGTGGCAGCTACAATAGTTCTACTTCCTCTAGTATGCTTCCTTATGCGGGTTCTCCAGTGGACTCTAGCTTTACAGTGGTCCATTCTATATCTATCCCTATCTTTTTCAGTAAAACTCACCTTGATTTGCAGACAACAAATTCTTTGGTGAATACAGTCGAATGACCTTTTTCTGGCCAGACCCTTTGTTCTCCTGAACCCAGTAGCAACAGTGACCATGGACACTTCTCAACTGGGGTGGTGGAGGGGCATTTCGTGGGTTGAACTGTCCAAGGCATGTGGTTCCCCCAAGAGACTAAGTTGTGTATCAATGTCCTAGAGATGACAGCAGTCCTATTCGTGTTGTAGGCATTTCAAGATGCTCTTCCCTTGGGGACTATTGCAGTTCAGACTGACATATCTGTAGTTTGGTACATCAACAGGTAATGAGGAACTCTCTCTTATCCCCTTTGCAGATAGGCCATGAGGGTTTGGGAATGGGCTATCTCATCAGACTGCTTTCTAATTGTGATGTGCATTTTGGGGAAGACCAATGTGCTTGCAGACAAACTAAGCAGATCCATTCTGATGCCTCATTAGTGGTCTCTCAATCAGTCATTAGTGCAGATGGTCTTCCAGCTTTGGGGCTGACCTTGCTGTGACCTGTTTGCCACTCCCCTCAACAACAAGTGCAGCAAGTACCTCGCTTTCATCCCCCTTGGGTAGAGGCACCAAGAGATGCTCTGCCTCATGCTTGGCCCTGAAGACTCCTTTATGCTTACCCTTCTAAGCCCTTAATTCCTAAATTTCTACAGAAAGCAAGTCTGCTGAAAAGCTGAGTAATCCTCATTGTTCTCTTCTGACCTCAACAAATATGGTTCTCCTTTCTACAGTCTCACCTTCGTTATCCTCTATGGATACTGGAGCCTACTGAGGATCACCTCTCCCACCCATCAGAGATTCAACACTCCAACGTCCAGGCCCTCAAGTTAACCATATAGTTTCTCCACTTCCAGTAATTGTTACAGTCTAGGCTTTCTTCCTCTGTAGGTGACATTATTTTGGCTTCTCAAAAAGACTGTCAAAAGAATTTACAAGAGCAAATGGAAGAGGTTCTCCATTTGGGTATCAGATAAGGAAATTGACCCTTTTTCCTGCACTAATTTCTGCTATTTGTTTTTTGTCTCCTCTTTTTAGAAAAGGAGCTAATTTCTCTAGAATTAAGCTTCAGTTGACAACAATTTCTAATTTTCACACAGGGAACAAATCTTTCCTTGGCTTCCTCCAAATTGTGTAAAGCTTATATGAAAGGAATTTTTCTTCTGAGGCTTCCGATAAAGGATCCATCACTGGCTTGGGATCCAACAGCTGTGCTTGAAGGTTTAACATGAAAACCTTTTGAACCATCAAACAAATCTGATGTAAAATTTCTGTCATAGAAATCTATTTTCTTGGTAACTATAACTTTTGCAAAAAGAATATCAACTTCAGGCCGTTTCATCTGAAACTCTCTACATTATTTTTTAGAAAGATAGGGTTTCTTTATGGACTAACCCTTTAGGTTTTTTAAAAAAAAAGTGATTTTTTTTTAAAATGTTTTGAAAATCACATCAACCAATCCATTCAATTACTGGTTTTCTTTCAAAATTTTTCCAATAAAGGAAAGGTCAAGTTACATCTCCTTGATGTGCACAGAACTACAGGTTTACCTTCACAGGACAAAACAGTTTAGGAAGTCAGACCAGATTTTTGTTCATCACCAAATCGTCTCGGTCATCCAGTTTCTAAACTTATCCTAGCCAAATGGATTATAGACTTTATCTCATGGATTTACTGTCAGAAAAGTATGACATTACCTAAACCTCCCCGTGCTCATTCAGCCAAATCCATGGCTACTTCCTTTTGGTCAAGTACCTTGATTGGAGATATTTTTGCTGTAGCTACTTGGTCCAATGCCCATACCTTTGTTTCTCCTTGCAAACTGGATATAATTTTCAGAAAAAGAGACAGCTTTGGGTTGGCACTAATCTAAAAGATCCTTCCAGGAGGATCACCGAAGATCAGCATAGCTGGGGACTCTGTCCCATACATTGAGGAAGAATGAAAAGGACAACATCAGATTTATAAGTTATGTACTCACCATTACTAGGAATCTCTGTTGTCAATTTTCACTCTTCTTCAACTCCCCTTCCGTCCATCCCCCATCCTTTTCTTCTGGAGGGACCTATTAGACTGTGTTTGGAACCTGTAGTTCCAGGTTTGAGCCCTATCTTTTTCTATCTGTCTGTACTTGTTCCTGTTTAACTATGGGGAGATGGGGCAGCAAACTCAATCTGAGGCGATGGGGATGGAGTAGGGCATTATGGGTAGAGGGAGAAACTTGAGAGCTTGATCTAAAGTCTGGTATATACGGCCCAGTCGGATCAGAGGATCGAGTCTGAGCCCATATGATGAGGAAGAATGAAAATGGACAACACACATGCCTAATTATGGCGAGTACATAACTTCTAATTATCATTCCTAGTTAGATTACTGGCTTTCATATCTGGTCTAAATTTTTACTGTCCATCTTCTACAGCTTCAGACATGCTTTAATATGAATTCTTCCTAAAACTCCTACCCCAAAATAAGCAGATTTAGACGAGTTGCTCATATTTTTGACATAGCTACAATACTTAAAAAAATAAATAAATAAATAAAAAATAATAAATAAATAACTTGTTTAAATAATGATAGAGTTTATTAGTTTCTGTGGCTTACTTACAGACAAGCACCAGTTCTGATCTGGGTTCTACGCCATTACACCCATTTACTCACTTACAGATGTGTTATCTAATAAATCTCTGGAGCAAATATTTATCGACTTAAAACATTTTAATCTGTTGATCACAAGCTAATGCTGCAAAGTCTTAGCAGTTAGAGATTGAAGAAGTAATCTCATGGCCATAAACCTGTTTGACTAATAGATCTTTCTAGGCAGTGGCTGGTGAAAACATCACAAATCTTTAACTTTATTAGTTGACTACCTCACAAATCAGTTCTGTGACCTCTCCACTTCCCATTATTCATTAATTACACTTTAGACATTCCTAACATTAATTGTATCATCTGTATTGATATTTTACTAAATTCATGTAAATCCTTTATGAAAGCCACTTCAAAAAGATTTCATTCTGCTTGCTAATGGGCTGTTTAACAATAAGGTGTCACAACCCCACACCAGATCTATTGTATTTCGTATTTTTTGATTTGTCTAACTTACCAGTCGCAAAGAACACTGTTGACTGTATTGCAGGGTCATTTGGATTTCCAAATGGCAGATGGAGCCACTTTGCTACTCTGTCAAACATCTTAATAATAGTTACTTCCTCATTTAGCAAATTAACAATTAAGCAAACATTTTTTGCTTTGCAGTGTTATTTTGCTGGTCAAGCCCTCTTTTAATTTAGCAGAAAAAAGTCTAGATGACTTCCTGCAAGATGAAATTGACTGCTCTGATAAATAATTGGTAGTAATAACTGTGGTGTGTTTAGGAAAAAGTGCAAGCTCTGTACCTGTTAGAGGTCTGTAAGTATAATTGCTTCTGTATTCCAGGCTAATCTTTCTTTGTATCAATTTAGCTGTACAACAGCTTGGGTTAGTTGATGCTGTTATCAGTTCAATCAAAAAGCATTTTGTAGTACGGTATAGAGTGCTGTACATAACCTACATATTTGTGTAATTTGTGTCTAGGGCTAAGATGATAAATTTCTTCCAATTCTGAATTGTGTATATTGTATACCTTCTCAGAATGACTACATAATCTTGTTTAATTTTCTGCATTGGATATTACTGCTGGTGCACTACTTCCTGTCTGAACGTAGTATATAATGATACACATTTGTGACACTTAGATTGTTTGTCAATGCCATTTGGCTTGGGTCATGACTGAAAAGGGCCAGCTTACCAACTCAGATATTTGGTTAACAAATATAAAATAAATATGTCGATGAGACCATCATATAAATGCAACACCTGTATGAAAGAGTTCTTTTAACAGTAAAAATAGATCCAACATTGCATAATTCACTTCTGCATTGTCAGAAATGTCCTCCTTTCCTCTTGTGTATCACAATTATTTTATCATCTAACTGCTCTTGCACATTGTGCCATTCCATTTATGACTGCTGCTCCCCCCCCCCCGTTTTTTATATAAGCTATGTGACTTCTCCTTAGGTAAAAGAACTCTGATTACTCTTCTTGTCCTTGGCATGTATGCATACATGCCAAATAAAATAATTTTAAAAATAGAACATTCATCATTATTAAGAGTTAAAGGCTTATGATTTTCACTATGTAGTTTGTGTTACTGCAGTCAAAATATGTTACTTACAAAAATCACAAACTTATGCAAAGTCATAAACTTTTATTATTTCATCATGCTGACTGCAGTTCTGGTGTGATGCTACTGCATTGATAAGAACTTAAGAATAATTTACAGCAGTAAATGTGTCCTTTTACCCAAGTGTATTTATTTGTTTTATTTATTTTACATTTTAGTTTAAAAAGTCAACAAGGACTACTCGTGGAATTTTCTGCCTTTCCACAGCGCTTTATAGATCTTTTAGAGCAATCAATTTCTGAACAAGTAAAGGAAGTGCCTAGGTAAGTGCACAGTATAATTTAATGTAGTAAATGAGTATATAAAGTACTGGAGATCTTTGTGTCGATTATATATTAAACATCTGCTTTTTCAAGCAAGTGATGTTCAGTTTCATCATGACTGACTTACTGTGGAGCAGCTGATGTTTTATTACACCTACCCTCTGTTTAGCAGTACTACTCAGAACACACTAATATGTAAAATGTCTGTAATTAAAATTCCATCATTATTGTTTTAATAAATGTGCAGAGCTTTTATGTTTCCATTTTTACAGGAATGTAGTGCTTAGCTTAAAATCGTGTTAACAGTTTATGCTATGTAAATTTTCTGTTAGCAATTGTAAGTGTGAATATTATCAGCATTATACAGCATTATATATGCCTATAATTGCAAGTGCAAAAGTTTCAGTCCTGAATTTGAATATTTTTATTTGTCAGTGCTATTTGTAACCTTATTACTAAATCTAAATATGAATGTTAACTTTTTGTATTGTTACTGATTGTGAACTATATAAACCTGTTAGTTCTGTTGTGCATTCCTTGTGCCTGGTTAGAGACTGAAGTCCACCTACCTGGTTAACAAATAAATACATTATAAATCAAAACTGGCATTGCACTGTTCAAAATGTTGGCTGACATCACTAAGACTTTCTGTATATCCTAAGAAATGCAGCACTTAAAAAGCATATTTGCAAATTCATTATATCTGCTGAATGTATTGGCTGGGATACAAACCTGAATCAGACACTGTGTTCTGACTCATCTCAAGAGGAGCTCTCTTTTGGAGAAACTGTTCAGAAAGTGATTTCTGATGCAGTGTTTCACATGGGAGGGCAAACAGCTCTCTGATTCTGAAGAGTTATTATAGTCTCCTACATAAGGAAGATGTTCTTCGCGTTTCACTGTTGCAGTCTTCACACTTGGGTTATCTTGCCAGGGGTAGCCCTCAGTTGGCCCGAATGCCAGAGGCTTAGTATTTTTGCATCGGTTGCTGTTGCTTCAGTACTGACGTCAGGTCATCAGGGGTATAAAAACAGACAACCGACGCCATTACATCAGTCTTTCTTACCGAGTAGCCCGAAGCAGAAGCATGAGTGCTGGTCGGCCGCTACCTGCGTTTTCGTTTACAAAATTGAATCATCTTGAAGTCTTCTGAAGCTAAGTACCCCATTGGGGATCCTTTTTTCTTGCTCTAATCGATGTCAGAAAAAGTTAACAATTGTCTCGCCTGTGGAAAGCAAATACCACGCCGAGATTTCCATTCTTACTGCGTCACCTGTTTAGGCCCAGACCACAACGTACCTCGCTGTCGGTTTTGTGCTTTGTTCAACACCCGAACTATTCATCATCGGGCCCTTATTGTAGCTAAATACTTTTGTTCTCGATCTCCGTATTCCGAAATGTCTTTGGTAAGCCAGCCGACTACCGATCTTCCAAAAAGATATAAGGATAAAGACAGAGACAGACCGCACAGGTCCAAAACTGCTGACGATGCCTCCGTTAAGCCAGTCACCAGTTCGCCGGTATTCAGTGAGATGCTTTCGCAGCCCCTGATGTCCGCTTCAGTGGATTTCCAAGCTGCTACCAAGACCCGTTTGGAGTCTGGTATGCCACGAGACTCTTCTTTGACTACAGAACCTGTGGATGTCTCTACCTTGGATGGGTCTAGAGCTGCTGTGCTGGCACCGGCTTCTGAGGAAGCTCTTTGCACTACTGATATTCGACGCAAATCAATGACTTCTTTCACGTCTTCAGTTCTTTCTAAAACTACCGAGTTTCTAAGGCCGAGTATGAGCTACACCTAAAAAAACAACCTAATCTCAAGCGCCTGCTTCCATGCCATAATCTCAGATGCTTAAAATGGCAGAAGACCTGATCATGCTGATTAGGGTCCCCAGCAGCTGTATCTGACCAAGTGTCTGACGACTCTGTTTCTGATTATGAAGACATGCCCTTATCTGGCTGTGAGGATTCATGTGCAGAGGCATCCATTCCTTCTGCCTTCCCTCCAGAGGATTTTTCTTTTGGTGAAACCCTACATACTTTGAGAGGGCATTTCCATTAGGAATGCCAGGATTATCCTCAGTCCAAAAAGCGAATCAGGGAATTTTTAGATCTACCACAGCACACAGACCCTTAGCTATCCCTCCTGTTCTAGATGTTGGGGATGATGTCTTTATGGAAACCAGTCTAACTCCTGATATTTTGCCCCCTGTTCCAAGGAAACTTGACAGGTACTACAAAGTCCCTGACTCTCTCAAATTTCTCTTCAAAAATCCTACTGCTGACCCAGAGGTCATCTTCCAAGGACGTAAAGGAATAAAAGCAGCTACAGCTAAGAATCCCACCCCCTTGGACAGGAATTCCCTAACTTTAGACAGGTGGGGTAAGAAAGTGTATACCTCTGCAACTCTTGCCATTAGAGCATTAAATTGTCAGTTCCACATGCTGTGAAATACCAGCAACATACTATGGAACTTATTAAGCAAAAATTATCTACCTTTGCTGACTGTGCAGAAAATAAAGAATTGCAGGAGCTTATGCATTCTGCAAGCCAAGTCAGCAAGCATACCCTGCAGTGTAGGTTTGATGCCCTAGAAGCATCTTGCAGAGCAGCAGGCACAGGTTCTGTACTTAGAAGGCATGCCTGACTTAAGGAGCAGACCTTGTCAGACCATCAATCTGTTTGCCACCAAAGCAGAAGAGGTTTTAAGAAAGATGGAAGAAAAGGCTAAGTCTGTGCAGACAGTCAAAGATTTTTTGCAAGTGCAGCCTCCAAGATTTAGTAGGCATTGCCCCTTGAAACATTGGTCCTTTCCAGTACCCTCAAGGACATCTCAAACTAGACCCATGGGAAACAGACCTCTAGATTAGTCTCAGGGTATGCAGAGATCTAAGCAATGGAGTACCTCCACTTCTAAAGCAGGGAGTGCTAAGCCACCCCCTTACGGAAAGAATTCACAATGACTTCTCAACTCCACCCCTCACCTCTGCCCAATTGCTCGTGCCCCTAGAAGGAAAACTTGCCCACCATGTAAAAAACTGGACCTCCATCACCAACGATCGATGGGTCCTTAACATAGTATCCCAGGGGTACAAATTTTATTTCCACATGCTGCCAACCTCAAAAGGGTTCCCAGACCTTCCTCCAAACCAGTGGGCAGAGGCACAAAACCAAATTCAGTCCCTGCTCTCCATAAGGGCAATTCACCCTATTCCTGCAGAACAGATAGGCCAAGGTTTTTATTCCAGACTTTTTCTGGTACCCAGAAAAGAGGGCACCTGGCACCCAATCTTAGATCTATCCATTCTTAACACCTTCCTAGTGGTACCAAAATTCAAAATGCTCACCCTACAGCAGCTTCTCCCTATGCTGTCCAAAGATGCCTGATTAGCCATCCTAGACCTAAAGGAGGCCTATCTGCACATCCCAGTAAGGGACTCTTGCAGGAAATGTCTACATTTCAGGGCAGTTTCTATGCATGATCAGTTCTCTGCACTTCCCTTTGTCTTATCCTTTGCTCCCAGAGTTTTCACAAAATGCCTGGCTCCAGCCATTGTCTATTGCAGACAGAGAAATATTCAAATTTACCCCTACTTGGACGATTGCCTAATTCAGGCAGGCAGTCAGGAAAAGCTGTTGCAGCACCTGACATTTGTAAAGGACCTTCTAACCTACCTGTGGTACACTGTCAACGAAAAGAAATCCAAACTAGTCTCCAGTCAAAAAATTGTATTCCTGGGAGCAAGCTTGGACACAGCATCCCAGATGGCATTCCTTACTCCAGAAAAACAAGCCTAGCTGACAGTCTACTTCGCCCAAATGGCCACTAGAACCCAGCTATCCGCAAGGAAAATCCTGCAGGCTCTAGGATTCATGGCCAGCCTGCATTCTACTAATTCCGTATGCCAGACTGCATATGAGGAAACTTTAGTGGTACTTAAAAAGCCTTTGTTGCCAACATTCTCAGGACCTGGAAACTGTCATACCTATGATATCTTGTCTAAGAAAAGAGTTCCTTTGGTGGGTAGCAGCATGCAACCACAACAAGGGGATTTTCTTTACACAACCCCACGCTGCCCAGGTCCTAACCACAGACTCGTCAGATTATGCCTGGGGTGCACATCTGGACAGCAGGTGCATTCAGGGCCACTGGAGCACAAATCAAATTCATCTGCACATCAGCCAAAAAGAAATGCTAGTTGTTCAGTATGCTCTGACAGCTTTCAGATCCCTACTCTCTCTCCAGGGCCCTTACTAATCAAAACCGACAAAACCACAGTGATGTGGTACATAAACAAGCAGGGGGGATCCCACTCTTACTACTCTGCAGGCTAGCCATGACCCTGTGGAACACAGCCTCAGCCATGCATGTTCACCTGCAAGCTCAGTTCCTGCCAGGCAACCAAAACTCTCTGGCAGACCGCTTAAGCAGAAATCTCCTAGACCCATACAAGTGGCAATTAAACCACAACACCTTCAGCCTTGTGACCCAGAAATGGGGTACTCCAAAGGTAGACCTATTTGCCTCCCCCTACAACTACCAGCTCAGTAAATTCTTCACCAGGATGTCACATGGCAAGGCTTGGAAAGTGGGTGCCCTATCCTTCCAGAGGACAAACCTCTCAATTTATGCATTTCCCTGTCTACCTCTTCTTACAAGAGTATTACTCAAGATAAGGGAGGAAAGACCAAGGGCATTCCTGACTGGCCATGCCAACACTGGTACCCACTACTGCACAGTCTGTCGCCATTGCCTCCATGGCACCTACCCCAAATCTCTACTCTTCTGACTCGGCAGGAGGGACAGTTCTCGCATCCACAGTTGCAGACCCTGAACCTTGCAGCCTGGCTTAACACTTGACTTCTCCTCTAGTGGCCAGCCTAAGCAAGCAGGTACTGGATGTCATACATGAAGCCAGATGACCCAGTACAAGGAAATTCTATGCTGACAAGTGGAAAAGGTATTGTTCCTGGATTCACACTAAAGGAGTGGATACAGCACAGCCCTCCTTGCCTCTCATCCTGGATTACCTAGCAGACCTACTCCACAGAAGGTCTCTCCTTCTCCTCCATTAAGATCCATGCCTCTGCCATCTCTGCTGATTACAGCACTGGGCCCACCTCTCGTCTTTCACCCTCTCATCAAGCAGTTCCTGAGAGGAGGTAACAAGTTAAGGACACCAAGAAAAGCCCCCACCCCTTGGAAAACCTCACGCTACCCCCTTTGAGCCTGCAGCATCAGCAGAGTTAAAATTCCTCTCTTGGAAAACAGCCTTGCTTCTGGCCATCACTTCAGCTAGAAGAGTGTCTTGAGCTGCAAGCACTTATGGCTGTGGAACCCTTCATTATTTTCCATGCAGACAGGGTCTCCCTCAGGACTAACCCAACTTTCATGCCTAAAGTGGTGTCCAGTGTGCCTCTCAACCAATCTGTCCATTTGCCCACCTTTTTCCCTAATCCTCAAAATAAGGGGGAAGGATCCTGCACTCTTTAAATGTGCACAGACAGCTCAGATTCTACATTGTTAAGACTAAGCTCTTTAGGAAATCTGACCAGTTACTAGACAGCTTTGCACCAGGGGCAGAGGACAAGGCCATATCAAAACAAATCATCTCCAAAGGGGTAGCACACTGTGTCTATTTCTGTTACAAACACCATGGGAAACAACCCCCTCAGGGAGTCGGAACGCATTCCACTATGGCAACTTCAACCTCTACAGCCTCTCTCAGAGGCGTCCCTACCAGGGACATTCTGGAAGCTGCTACTTAGAGTTCTGTTCATACTTACACCAAGCATTACCACCTTACTGTCTCATCCAAATCCAGGGTGGGCTTTGCAACAGCAGTCCTGCAGGGCATACTAGCCAGCCCCAACTCTTCTTGACTGCCACCACCCATTCTTCAGCTTTGGGAGTCAACCCAAGTGTGATGACTGCAACAGTGAAACACAAAGAACATAGTACAGTTGTGTACACTTAGCATAAATGTAGATGTTCGAGTGTAATCACTGTGCAGTCCTGGTTTCCCACCCTCTAGCCCTCTTGTATCTCTTTCTCTCTCTCTTCCTCACTCCTTACAGGGCTATTGGTATTTACATTTTTACTGGTGGTATTTTTCCACCATAACTTAGTTCCCTGTTTTAAGGCTCCTGACATTTGGGGCAAGAAAAACTGATGTAATGGTGTCAGCTGCCTATTTTTTTATACCCCTGATGTCAGTACTGAAGCGACGGAAACAGACGCAGAAATACTAAGCCTCTGGTATTTGGGCCGACTGAGGGCTACCCCTGGCAGGATAACCCAAGTGTGATGACTGCAACAGTGAATACAGTCGAACATCTACATTTATGGCAAGTGTACACAACTGTACTTTCTTAAGCCTTCTCCTGTCCCACCATTTCTTGAACCTTTTACAAGACGTTTTCCTTTCATCTTATTGAACTCCTGAGCCACAACCGCCTGCATTCAAAATCCTGACGGGTATTGCAAAGTTGCTGATACAGACAATAAAGACTTGTATAAAAATCCCATATCCATATTAGATGCTGCAGTTATCTCCACAGATTCTGTCAAACCTTTTAAGTTCTTTCCATTTGGCAGTGCTGTCCCAAATGACAGGGATAGTAGAACTATGACAGGTATGGGAAAAGTATACATGTCATCTACTTTAATCTTTCATGCTGTAATTATCAAGCTGAACAAGTTAAGGTGAGTATCTGTTATCTGTTTTTGAAAACATGGAAAAACTTAGACCAAATATCTCTGTGACTCCAAATCAGCAGTACAGAATATGATGTCTTCAACCTCCGAAATTGCACTCCCATCCCATTGTGTGCATATGATGTGGCAGGTCCTCCTATAAAGGGCTACTACCTGTGGCTGTGTGCTAAGAAGATACGAGACTTCAATATCTACCAGAAGAAATGAAAAAAAAAACTTTTATTTGCTCCTTTTTGACCCTCCTTCAGCAAAGATTTTCAAAAAATTGAGAAGAACAAAAATAAAGCAATAATTACTACTAAAGGTTGCTCACACTAAAGTAGTCAACAGAAAAAAATGTGAGTACACCAACACAGCCAGCCAAGAAACAAATAGTCCAAAGAGTCCAAAAGGTGTTTTTATTCAAAGGATTAGCACTTTCGCGGGGTTACTGCTTCATCAGATCCAAAACAAGAATGGTAAAATCACAAAACACATTCTGTATAAAAGGAGAAAAAAGAGAATGCAACCATTCTCTCTTTCCTCCTTTTATATAGAATGTGTTTTGTGATTTTAGCATTCTTGTTTTGGAAAACACCTTTTGGACTTTTTGGACTATTTGTTTCTTAGCTGACTGTGTTGATGTGCTCACATTTGCATTTTTTCTGTTTTCAAAAAAAAATGGAAGAAAGAGGTATAATTATGCAGATATTTAAACAATTCATTCTTTCCCCCATTCCAGAATTTCAAAGTTTTACCTTCCAAACCAGAAGTTTTCTACCACAAGTCCACTCAAAAAAAAAAATGGCAAAACAAGCTTTTCAGCTTCTGACTACACCCATCCCCCCACTTCTTTTCCCTCTCCAGTCTTACAAACTTTGTCAGTCTTTTTTGGAAAAAAATGCAGCAAACATTTTAGGTTTGATTTATCATTCAAGAAGGATACACTCTTCAGTGGAATTCCCTTCTGTTTCAACATTCAAGTCCACTGTTTCCTCAGAATCAAAAGCACTTAGTACATTCAGTCTTATCCAAAGTTTTGCACCAACTTGCTGTAAAACCAGTTCTCCAAAATAAAAGGAAAAGGTTTACACTCCAGGTTTTTCCTTGTGCTAGGAAAAGAAGGCAGTTGGAGACCAATCCTAGATCTGTTAGTCCTCAACACCTTTCTGAACATTCCAGAATTCAAGATGCTAACTCTCCAAAAGTCTTTGTCCTGTCATTTTCCCAAAATCCTTTTTGGCTACCCTGGACCTCAAAAATACTTGTCTACACATTACTGTCCATCTTCTTCACAGGAAATTCTTAATTCACAGCACACAAGTGTAACTCAATAAAACACATTTTATACAGATGTTATCCTTCAGGCCAGGACATTTATCTGCCTGCATCTTAAGTTGCCACAATGTTTCTTTTTTAAGTAGCTACTTCTTAAAACAACCCATCTTAAAATCCACAGATAAATTCTCTAAGACAGCAAAATAGAACTTCTTAAAGGAACCACATGTTAAGGTGTGTCTGTTTAAGGCACTGTTGCTATCTTTGAACATAATAGCATAGACGTGTTCTTCAACTCTGAGATAACTTTCCTGTAGTTGTGTTAATGTAAAATGCATTACAATGTGAGCAGACAGAAATGTAAATCAAACCAATGGTGTTACAGTCATGATGTGCTTTTAATTTTAATGCTTCTGTCCATATAAGACAAAACAATGACTGAGCCTTCAGGTGTAAAATTTTGTACTAGAAATATATATATATTTTTTTTAGAATTGTTTTTTAATGTTATTTTATAGTGAGTTGTACTTGTGTTGTGAATTCGATGCTTTTTTACCTTTTAGGTCTACTACTTGCCTTAAATTATTTAATTATTGTTTGATGTTCCTGATTGGTTAGTTTGTATTGTAAAGTTGCCTTCAAATCAGTTCAGTTTTCTGATGAAGTCCCTTGTGGATGAAAGCGCTCAAAAATTAAACCTCTTTTAAGATGATTCCGTTTTCCTGCGGTGCCTACCTGTGGATGTTTTCATTTTTGCTCTTCATCATCTGAGTGGTTTTTGTGTTGGTTGTTGCCTTTTCATTGCCCCTAGCCGACAGACATCTGAAGGCTGACATTTGGATGTCAGGATATTAGAGGGGAGCCTATTGGCACTATCTTTAGTTTTTTACTGGTGTGCATTCCAGTGCCCTTGTATGTTTTTTCTAATGCTTGCCATCCATTGGCCAGTTTATTTTCTCCAGAGTTGTCTACAGATTAATTTCATGTAAGTACCCCATTGGGGAATTATTTTCTCTGACTTATGTTCAAAATAGTTAACTGCTTGAAGTGGGGGAAGCAAATCCTGCATACCTAATGACAAGGAAAGTGGACTACTGAACAGGGTTGGGGAAAAAGACTTGTAATACTTGAGTCTTTACATCAAAAAATTCTTTACAAAGCAGAAGGCATTGCAGAGTCCTTACTAAAAGGCATACAGGAGGCAGCTAGGGCAGCACTGCAGGTTTCCAGGCATTCCCTAAAGTGTGGTTATGCATGAGATGGCTCATGCAGGGCAGCAACTGCTGACTCTTATCAACAGGCATGCTGGGCTTAGGACACAGCCACTTTCTGACTAGGTAAAGACTGAGTTTTTGGACGTCCCATCCCATCGGATAAAATTCCTTTTTTGGTCCTCCTGCAGAGAAGGTTTTCAAGAAACTAGACAAGAAATGCAAACAAAGACTGTAAAGGAATTTTGTTTGTCCCCAGCCCCTAGATGTAATAGAAGTTAGCCTTCCACATCTTGGCCCTTGCCACCCAGGCAAGTTAAGGAGAGGTCTCCCCAATCTAAATGGTCAAGATAGTCCAGAAGATGGCAAACCAAACAATGCCTCAAGCTTGAGGGTCCCAAAATTCTACCCCCAAAGGAAAACAGCTGTATCTATCCACCCTTCCCCCTTTCTTTTCCACTAGCAGGAAGACTCTTCCTTTCTGCACCAGTAGAAACTCATCACGCTGAAAGGCATGCCTAAGCTTTGGCATACTAGCCAGTCATATTGGCTTAATACAGTCTGTCAGCATTACTGCAAAAGTGATCTATTCAAACAACTATTGTTATGGTAAGGTCTTGCACGACTGTACAATGTTTAGAAAATGGAACATTCTGAAAACATAAATGACTAAGTGAAAACATGGTAGGTTTAAGTATTTGTTATCTTCACTGAAAGCTGAAGTGTATCATAGCAACTTTTTTTGTTACTAAAGGCAGCAGATGCTTATCTGTATCACAAAAGCAACATCAAAACAAAACAGATCTAAAGAAAAAGAAAGCCTGAATTCTGCAATAACATGAAAAAAGCACAAACTGTATACTAAAGATAAGACTGTCACCACTGTGCAACAGTAATGAAATGCACTGTATAATGGTTACAGACTAATTTAGGACCGTATGCAAAGGTCTAATAAATTTTAGTCCAGCAAGCCACAAACTCAACAGCTTTTCCTCCTTTAGTTTTGTAGAAATTCACATGTATCAAACTGTGTGTAGTAATACAAATTCTTTTGCAAAAGGGTGCATATAGTTCCATTGGTGTATTAAACATTTTCTGACCCCCAGTCTCTGTTATCCATAACAGTTGATATCGGCACTGAAAATATCTTATGGATCTTAGGAGTCAGTTTTCTCTATTAATGATAACATTATCAGACCAAATGGTAAGTATTAACTCTGTGCTCATGTTCAGGGTTTGGCGTTGTGAGCTGTCAAGTATGATATGCTTCCTTATTGTTTTATAAGGTTGTGTGCATCTCCTGCACTGAGCTGATGTCTACATTTCTCTAAATATGGAGTTTTTATTTATAACTTGTAATGTGTTACACTCTTCTGTCAATTCCTTGTGTAGCAAATAAAAATATGCAGTGAGCTTGAATAATAAAGCCTGTGTTGCTACCATTGTGTTAACAAGTTAAGAAATTCTGATTTGGAACAAACTGAAGCCTGAAAGCGCATATTATATTGAAGCTGATGGACACACAGTACAGTGATTTCATTATGGTTATTTCTGTTACCCAACAAAATCTCAGAGATGCTTACAGTTGCAAGTATTAAAAATTCTGTTTTTAAATAAGCTGTTTATCTCATCTCATCATAAGCAGATCTAAAACATGCACATGTAATCAAATGTTACTATAATTCTTATTTTAAACACACTATATAAATAGTACAAGCAGGTGCACCATTGTTGCTTCTCCTACACACTTGTTATCAAAGATGCTCTCCCCAGCTTACCCTGATTAAATATTAACAGTACGCAGCTTCTTGAAATGCTGAAATTAATTTTGTAGGAGTAGGCATGGAACAGAATGCATATTCCCCCTTTTTTTTTTTTTGCAGTGGGCATTTTACTTCTTTCCTGCTTTAAATCATTATAATTATCATCTTTATCTAGCTGGAAGTCAAACATTGGTTGGTGTTTCCAGAAGGAAGATGAAAACAAATTATTGGACGCATAGAAACTATTAATACTAAATCTGTGCACTCTGTTAAGCTATATGTATTTTATCAGTCCTAGACCTTGATCTCTTTTTTGAAAAAAATAGGATAACACTAGTATAAATCCCCACATATCTCCTTACCTCTGGAATCTGAATTCTTCTGAGGCTGCCTAGAACATCACCAATGCTTGCCACTATATTCCAGTCAATATTATGTGATCGTATCTTCCTGGAAGGCAGCCATCACTGTCTGAACCTACTGTATAATGCAACAAGGGGAAAACCTACACGGAAAAATGGTAAACTTCGTACCTTCCCAGAAATCCCAAATTCCTACATATCAATCATTCTTGTGTATGAATGCTTTACCAACATAAGAAGACAAATTCTTGATAATGGGTGACCACTTCTGTATGTTTGGTGATTTCAAAAGCAGACTCAGCTTACCAAGTCCAGCTTTAAATAAGGATTTATATTTGTTTTCAGTGATTCAAATGTAGTAATATTTTACTTCAGATTGTCAGACCATTACACTCCATGTGAACTGTATAATCCTGTTTCTCCTGCATGAAAACCATATTCAGCCTTTCTGCTGGAGATTGCCCTTAGTTTTGCCATGGAAGATCACCTAATTATATTTGTCTTTCCAAGAAATTTCGTTCTGTACGTGTAACCTTAATCTTTAACCATCCATGGAATGAACCACTAAGAGCTGCATGTGTAAATTACTGATGACAAAAACTATGTACAATTCAAGTCAGACTTGCATACAGTACTGTACTGACTTTTATTCCAGCCACTCAAGTCCATAACTAGTGCTTCTTTCCAGTTCCAGTCCCCCATATCCAGCATTCAGACAGCTCTGTGCCTGTACTGTTTTCATTTGATAAAAAAGAATACCAGGTGTCTGCATCTTCCCACTCTCCCCAGTCAGTCCCTGAAATACTGGTACCAATTAAACATCAAAAATATCAAAGTCAATTACTGAAATAACACAGGATTTTATTTATGTATGTATGTATGTATGTAATACTTGTTTACTGGGACAGAGCCCATTTTCAATGGAGGCCCAGGGAGAAATGCTCCAGACCCATGTCTTTGGAATGTGGGAGGAAACCAGAGCACTGGAGGAAACACATGCGAATGTAGGGAGGATATGCAGACTCTGCAGTGAAGGCACCCTAGCTGAGAATTGAACTGGAGAACCTGTTGCTGTAAGACGACAATGCTAACTGCTGCACCACTGCACCTCATTTTAGCATTCCACAGACAGATATAAGGCACCTTTTCTTGTGTCAGTCCTACTATGAGAGCAACCCCATTGCCTGTATCACATATGTCCATTTACCATATACTTGAGAGTTACCAATGTGAAGTCATCACTGTTGTTCCAGAATACTGTTAGCACACAGAATATTTTTGGCATGCAGAATTTGTAGTTTAAAAAATAATTAACCTTGAGCTGCAGGGAGCATTTGTACATATTTCCCTTGAGGCTTCATGTGTAACCCCCTTAATTTCATGGTATATCTTAAATACTTTGAGAGACTAGCTGGCCATTTAACCCTGTCAACATGATGCTGCAAAATAATATTTTTGCTCACACCACTTCTGTTTGAGGGCTGCATCACCCTGATTTACATGCACACACAGTCTGTCCCCCCTTTCCCTTGCATCATACATTACCCACTTCTTGTACCGGAATGCTGTTTAAGCCATACAATAAACAGCAAGGAGAAAAGCTGCAACACTGATGCTGATGCATGTTACCTGCACATCACTTAACGTGATCTTTCTTCGGCATATTATGTTGTTAGAGTTTTTATTCTACTTTAGATCCCATATGGTATGATAAACAGATAAGTTCTTCAGTGTTTCAAATCTGTTGTGCTTACTTCATTGCCTGTAAAGCAAGTTTTTGCCTTTGCTCCATTTTGTATATTAATATGAGAAACTGTTCTTACCCAGCTGACGTCCCTTTTACTTTTTTTTGTCCATTACTTATTTTCCTCCAGATCTCAGTCTTTCTGACTAGCTGTGTTACCACTTGCCTCCTTAGAGTCTTGTGGGGGCCACGAACTGCCACCTTGGATGTCCTTCAAGGATGCATCTGCAGTCCTAACATATGGGTTGTCCTGCCTCAGGCAGCCCTTCGGTCGGCCGGATTCCAAAGTCTGGGTCTGGCCTCGGCTGATGTCGCACTTCACCCGACGTCATAGCTGCTGTGAATCGGGTATAAAGGCATCAGCCGACACCATTTTCCTCCGTCTTTCTTGCCGCGCGGTGCCCGAAGCAGAAGCTGTTCGCAAGTGCCGGTCGGTCAGATCCAGAGATAACTACTACTGAAGACTTCTAAAAAGCTAAGTACCCCGTTGGGGACTCTTTCTTGCCTCAGCCGATGTCAGAAAAAGTAAATAACTGTTTAACTTGTGGGAAACAAATACCTCATAAGGATTTCCACTCTTACTGCCTTCCTTGCTTTGGCCCAGGCCACGACGTAGCAGCTTGTCTAGCCTGTGCTTCCTTCAACCGACGGACACTTAGACGTCGGTCGGAGTTTGCAGAGGAGTTTTTCGGCCCTGCTTTTGCTTATAAAATGCCGTCGGAGACTCCGACTTCACAATTAGCTAAAAAGCGTAAGGAAAAGGACCGACACTCGCGGTCCGCGGTTTCGGCCGAAACCACGGTTAAGCCAACCGCGAGTGTCTCTGTTTCGGCTGAAACCGAGTCCACGGTTCTTCCTTCGGCCGAAAGCATGCCTCCTATAGCCGAGGCCTCACACAGCATGGCTGAATCTGCTACTGAAATTCCACCTGCTGTTGCAGGTTCCCAGGATTAATCAGATACTATTCCTTTAGACATATCTACTCCTGCACGTGGAGCTGCTAGGCCCGCTGCATCTATGTCTATCAAGGCTTTTTCCAGGGCTAAAGCAGCTAAATCTTCTAAGGCCTTGCCTGTTAAAACCCCCTCACACAGGCCTACCTCTAGTTCCCAAATGATCAGCCTAGCAGAGGATCTCATTTCTTTGATCAGGGGATCCCAACCTCACCCTGACAGGGCCTCTCATCCCCCTCCAGAGAAGAGGCCTACAGCAGAGCCCCCTGAGCCAGTTTCTACAGATTATTCCTCGGATGATTCAGAAAACTCAAATCCTCCAGAAGGCCCTTATTCTCCGTATGAGGACTCTGATGCAGAAGACTCCATTCCTTCTGCCTCTCCTCCTGAGGAATTTTCTTTTGGGGAAACCTCGCATGCTATGAGAGAGCAATTTCAATGGCAGGGCCAGGATTTTTCAGATTCAAGGAAAAGGCTAAGTTACCACAGCATAGGCCTTTAGCCATTCCTCCAGTACTAACAGTTGTGGATGATGCATTTAATGATGCTTGTACTGCCCCTGACTCTCTTCCCCCAGCCCTTGCTAAGCCCGACAGATATTACAGGGTCCCGGACACACACTTTCACTTGTATAAGGCTCCTATTGCAGATCCTGAAACTATTTCACAGGGCCCCAAAGCTGTAGCAGTTGCCAAAAACCCCCTCCCCTCTGAAAGAGAATCTAGAGCATTAGAGAGATGGGGTAAAAAAGTTTATGCTTCTGCTACTCTTTCGGCTAGGGCCTTAAACTGTCAATTCCACATGATTCAGTATCAGGAATTTTTGTTAGATCAGCTAAATAAAAAACTGTCCTCTCCTGAACCTATAGACCGTAAGTCCCTTCAGGATTTGGTACATAACACTCAGCAGGTTAGTAATCATTCCTTAAAATGCGGCTATGATGCACTGGAGGCTTCCTTTAGATCACCTATTACTGGTACAGTGATCAGAAGGCATGCATGGTTAAAAGAGCAATCCTTACCAGACCATGTAAAGTCAAAGCTCCTAGATGCTCCCATGGAGAAACAAAGTTTGTTTGGCTCCCCTGCACAGCAGGTGCTAAAGAAGGTGGAAGAAAAAGCAAAATCTGTCCAAACAGTCAAGGATTTCTTACAGGTCCAGCCTCCGAGGTTTAGTAGAAATTGGCCTTCGAAGAATTGGTCCTTTCCAGACACCTCCAGAGCACAGAGAGGCAGAAATAGGCGCCCAAGAGGCAGAGGTCAATCCAGAGGTGCCTACAGGGGACGTCAGTGGCAGCCTAACAACCAAAGAAGTACTGCCACAGATCCAGCTACTACCACTTCCACAGGACAGTCACAATGACTTGGCTCTGATCCCACCTACCAGGGAACAACTGGAAGCACCCTTAGGTGGAAAGCTAGCCTTATTTTCAGTAAACTGGCACTATATTACAGGAGACAAATGGATTTTACAGACAATAGACAAAGGCTACAGGTTTCACTTCCATACTCTACCAAAAAAGAGAGGAATGCCAAACCTACAACCAAACCAAAAAACAAACGCTCTAGGACAAATCAACCACTTACTAAGGATGAGGGCTATAGAAAGGGTGCCGTCTATGGAACAAGGACAAGGATTTTACTCCAGACTTTTCCTGGTACCAAGGAAAGAAAGCCAATGGAGACCTATTCTCGACCTGTCCGCTCTGAACACATATCTAATTGTTCCAAAATTCAAAATGCTGATCCTACAGCAACTTCTTCCCATGCTGGCAAGGAGTCTTGGCTGGTGACTCTAGATCTCAAGGAGGCATACCTGCACGTCCCTATACGACCAGATTGCAGAAGATACCTCAGATTTCTTGCAGGATCAGAGCATTATCAATTCTCAGCATTGCCCTTTGGCTTGTCTACTGCGCCCAGAGTATTCACAAAATGCCTGGCATCAGTAATTGCTTATTGCAGGCTTCAGGGAATTCATATTTATCCATACCTGGACGACTGCCTAATACAAGCGGACAACAAGACCAAATTAACAAAAGATTTGGAAAAGGTTATACAACTACTACAAGCCCTGGGATACACAGTCAACATGAAAAAGTCAAGGCTGGTACCATTCCAAAGGATAACATTCTTGGGTGCAGAACTGGACACTTCAAATCAAATGGCATTTCTCACAGCAGAAAAGCAAAAGCAACTACCACTCTATTTCATGACATTAACAACACAGAACCAGCTTACAGCAAGGAAAGTCTTGCAAGCCCTGGGTTACATGGCATCCTGCATAATATTGATTCCACATGCCAGACTGCATATGAGGAAGTTGCAATGGTACCTAAGGAATTTATGGTCTCAACACAAGCACAGTCTAGAAACCCAAATTCCAATAATTCCATGCCTGAAGCAAGAATTCCTGTGGTGGGCTCAGGCCTGTCAGTTAAACAGAGGACTGCCTTTCCACAAGCCTCACCATCACCACGGACGCCTCAGACCTCGGTTGGGGGGCACACATGGTGGACAAGTGTATACAAGGCCTATGGACACAAGACCAGCTGAACCTACACATAAATCAAAAAGAGATGCTGGCAGTAAAGCAGGCAATTCAGACATTCAGACCGTTTCTTCAACAGGGTCATTTGCTGATAAGGACGGACAACACCACAGTCATGTGGTATATCAACAAACAAGGAGGCACCCACTCATATCCTCTACGCCGGATGGCAGTGGACCTGTGGAATGTGGCCCTGAAACTCAACATTCAGCTCCAGGCCATATTTGTGCCAGGAAAAGAAAATATACTAGCAGACACCTTAAGCAGAACTACCACAGATGCCCACGAATGGATGCTGCATCCAGACATCTTCAAATCCATTACAAAGAAATGGGGACTACCAGAAATAGACCTGTTCGCATCCCCACACAACCACCAATTGAGGAAATTCTGCACAAGGACATACCACCCACTTGCTTGGAGGGTGGACTCCCTCTCCTTCAGTTGGGAAAATCTGACAGCATATGCATTCCCACCCCTTCCTCTGATGCACAAAGTGCTACTGAAGATCAAAGAAGATCACCCAAAGATCATCCTGATAGCTCCAGACTGGCCGAGACAGCATTGGTACCCGCTACTGAGGAGTATGTCTCGGACGCACGCATGGCCTCTACCTCTAGTTCCTTTACTGCTAACACAGAACAACTTCAAGATCCTACATCCAAACTTGAAAACTCTGCAACTAGCTGCTTGGAATATTACATAAAACAAAATAACCCAGTTTTATCTCAGAGGGTTAAAGACATTATCCTGGAGGCTCACAAACCCTCCACAAGGAAGACTTATTCAGCCAAATGGAAAAGATACCTCATTTGGAGTGCAGCAAAAGGAGAAAATGTATCATTGACAAACATAGCTAACATCCTGGAATATTTAGCAGAACTTTTCCACAATGGCCTGTCTTACTCCTCCATTAAGATTCATGCATCAGCAATTTCAGCAGAATACAACATGGATCCACCAGTCTTCTCTCATCCTCTACTCAGGCAGTTTCTGAGAGGAATTAAAAATGTAAAGCCTCCAAGGAAGCCACCTTTGCCTACATGGGACCTTAACTTTGTGCTGGAAAAGTTAACACTTCCTCCCTTCGAACCAGCAGCAACAGCAGAATTACAGTTCTTATCTTGGAAAACTGCTTTCCTGCTTGCAATCACTTCAGCAAGAAGGGTTTCCGAATTACAAGCATTAATGGCAGTACAGCCCTTCCTTATCTTCCATCAGGATAGAGTGTCCTTGAGAACTAACCCTACTTTTATGCCAAAGGTGGTCTCCAGGGTATCATTGAACCAAGCAATCCACCTACCAACATTCTTCCCCAACCCACAGAACAGGGGGGAAAGACTACTACATACCTTGGATGTGCACAGGCAATTGCGCTACTATCTGGACAGAACCAAGAACAATAGAAAAACTGACCAGCTTCTGGTAGCATATGCAACAGGAATGGAAGGAAAAGCAATTTCAAAACAGACAATCTCAAAATGGATAGGAAATTGCATTAGATTTTGTTACACTTTTCATGGAAAGACAACTCCAAAAAACATCAGACCTCACTCCACAAGGGCTACAGCCACTACTACAGCTTTCTTACGAGGAGTGGCTACCAAAGACATTTTAGAAGCTGCTACTTGGAGCTCCGTGCATACATTTGCCAAGCATTATAATCTGCCTTTATACTCCAGATCCCGAGCAGGTTTTGCAACTGCTGTTTTGCAAGGGATCTTAACTGCACCATAATCATCTTAGTACCTCCTCCCCCAGTTTGGCTATGGTATTCTACCCATATGTTAGGACTGCAGATGCATCCTTGAAGGACATAGTACAGTTTTGTACCTACCATAAATGTAGATGTCCGAGAGGTATGCATCTGCAGTCAGAATTACCCACCCTCCTTCCCCTCTGTGGTACTCCTAGGGTATTTGCCCATCTTGTAGCTAGCTGGGGAATCTATTATGGTGTATTTGTTTGTAAATATGTATATACATGTTTATTTATGTTTGCTCTCTACTGTTTGGAATCATTTGCATTTATCCAAATTTAGCCTTCCTAGAGGGCACCTGGCATCTGGGGCAAGAAACACTGAGGAAAATGGCGTCGGCTGATGCCTTTATACCCGATTCACAGCAGCTATGACGTCGAGTGAAGTGCGACATCAGCCGAGGCCAGACCCAGACTTTGGAATCCGGCCGACCGAAGGGCTGCCTGAGGCAGGACAACCCATATGTTAGGACTGCAGATGCATACCTCTCGGACATCTACATTTATGGTAGGTACAAAACTGTACTTTGTGTATTCTTACAGTTCAAAGCTTCTTGTAAATCTGCAAATGTTTATCCCCTTACAGGAAGAAAGTATTGAAGAATACTGGATATAACATCCTAAACGTTAACTTTTTTAGCATGCATTCTTGCATTGCTTCAAGAAACTAAGCTCATTTTCAGTGTGTCTGGACCACACAGACATTCTTTTTGTCTTACTTTGAAGATTTTGCCAGGTCTCCAGAGAAAGAGTATTTTGTCCTTCAGCACAAAAGTCTTGAATCTCACCAAAAAAAAAAAAAAATGACAAGTTTGCTTGGCTATTACCATCAGCCAAGGCAAACAGTATATGTGCCCTCTTAATTATAGTTTGCCTGTAATCCAGTCCATCAACTTTTACTTCATATAAACCACACAGTGTACCTCCCTGTGTTTCTTCATGACTCCAGTCACTCAACTGTTTTTCCTAAAAGCCGTTTTCTCGATCAAGTTATTTATCTTCGTGCACTTCCATCTTCTCCTTCACATTTGTCAACTATTCATTCAGAGCCTTATTCTCCAGCTGTAAGGCCAGGATAGCACTAAATGATCACTCAATATCTTTTACTTCACTGTCCTGTTTATACACTTTCTGTATAAACTTGTCTCATTTACTGATGATATTTTGATGTTTTCTGCTAGGATTTGCTGTATTTTTATAGTGTCAGTTGGATTCAGTTACTCCCCAACTTTCATCAAGGGCTGTAGCTTCCTTCATGTGCATGACTAAAGCATATGGTATTTCAGCAGCTTTTCGTCTCATTACATGCTTTGTTTTTCAGCTTCTTACTCGTTTTCATCTGCGGTGGTGGTGCTGCGGTAGCATTGTCGCCTCACAGTAAGACGTTGTCTTGTTCGATTCTCAGCTAGAGCGTAGTCTTTGTAGAGACGTGTGTGAATGGGCATACCTTCATTGAAGGTTGTGCGTCAGGGCCAGCAACTCTGCATGTAAAAATCTACTGCCAATTATTAGCAGACCGGAGTTCCGCTGTGGCGAACCCTAACCGGGAAAAGCCGAAAGACACAACAACTCGTGTTCATCATGAGCATCAAATAAGCTGTCAGTTGAGTCCTTTCCTTTGACTTGTAAATGAACACAAGTGTTTAGTTTACACTGATTTGTTTATGAAGTAAACAATGAAGTGAGTTACTCTTCATAGCAGCATTGCAAGGTTTCTATTTGTCATATTTAAAAGATGGAATAGCACTACTTACCTAAAATGCAACAGTACCAAATCACCACATGGAGTTAATGTTTTCATGACTAAAATAAGCCGGCAGGGTTGTACCAGTGGTACCAGTGGTGTATGAAGTTTAAGTGTATTGCTCCATTTTCTTTTTCCACTTATCCTAACCTATTTTGTAGAAATTCTACCACAACAGCGGTATGTAGGGGCTTCCAGATTTGTATATGGGACTTGCAAAAACAGATCTAGAAAACCTCAGAACACCCTTCCCTATCAGCTGCCCATGTGTAATGCTTCATACTTTCCTAAGCAAGTTGACAGTTGAATATGGTAACTGTTTTAAAGTTAGTTGAATTGTATACAAGATTTGGAATTGTGGTGTTATTTCTGTTGTGTTCACTGGTGTACATGAGCTGTTGTGTTTCCCTGTTAAATACTTGACCTGAGCAGTGATTATAAAGCAGTCCTTTTTGCTGCTGTACAGGCCATGGCCCTAAGGTAAACATATTGATAACATCAAAGACCCCCCCCCCCCCCCCGTGGACCCTGGTTGTGATCATCTGCCAAAAGCTTAGAAGTTCCACATTTTTGGATATCTGTGAGCATATACTGACTCATACTGTCAAGTAACCTGTTGATTTCTTGAGAATCCATTTTTCTTGAATGTTCTATTTCTATCATTGTTTTTCCTGCTTATGCAGTTCTGATTATGATTTTAGTTTGATCTTTGAGGCCACCCCCCCCCCCCGATCTCACAGTTGTGCCATTTGTTTCCCCTATGAGGACAAGATCTGCTTCATTTCTAGGTCAGGTGTGAGCCCTACAGCCAGCTGATTTCCAGCATATGATAGTCTCATTGCCCCATTTTTCCCATGATGGTGAGAGTTGAGAGGTAGGGAGAAGTGCAGTATGAGAATAGTCATACACCCTCCTTCCACTGGTTAGAAGTGGCTGTGTATTGCTGCTGCTGAGAGGACTAGAAGCAGCTCAACACATAATTAGCACCTGACATACACACACCATGCAGCCACTACTGCCAAATTTGTCTATGTCCTGCTGCTATAATTCTGCTTAGTGACCAGAGTCAGCAGTAAATGGGATGTAGTCACATCCTTCCCCCCAGAATGTTTGAGTTGCATCAGCTGCTCACTACTGTCCTCTTCATCTGGCCCTTTCAGCACCCGAGTAATTAACTGATGTTATGGCATCGGGGGTGCAGTCCAGGGCTTTATTTCTCTTCAGCACAAAGCATGGTCTGCATTTGCATGCTTATGCATCACCACCCATGGTGTCCATATGGCTGTTAGATTATGAGCCAAGACCTGCACTGACTTGAAAGGACACAATGATGAACACTGCTGGAAATGGAAGAGATTTAGTCCTGCCACTTGAAGGTGCCAAAGGAAGAAGCTATTGATCTACTCCACTGTCAAAAGTTAGTGGTCCTTGACACAGCCTCTGGCATAATTCAAAGCCAGTGTCATGTGGAGAAACCCTCAGAGAGAGAAAGGATAAGCCTGCCTGCCAAAAGATAAATCCACTGTTCAGTCACCTCCCCATAGGTTCCTCCAGGTGCTGAGTTTGCCTATAGATAGTGTGGATTTAAGCCTCCACCCCTGCTCCTTCAGGACAGTCTTGCCTTTTTGTTGTAATGCAGTGCCGTAACCATTATGGGAAACCCACCAGCTGTCACTCACTTCTCTTGTGGTATTTCCAGCAGTGTCTGGCACTGCTCTGACAATTTCTCCCCATCTCACTCTTCTCTTCTTTTTTGATAATTTAATTATTTTCCATTCTAATTTACCAGTTTTCTTCTATATCTGTTTTTTTCACTGGTGCAATTATTTATTGTTTTGCTCAGTTCTTTTTGCTGTTTTAGTCAATATTTCATGAGAATTCACCCATACCTATCTTATTATACTTTGACTTCTTTCCTAATTTCTTCCTGTTAGATTGCATTACATGATTCGACTATTGACAACTACACTGTGAAATGCACATTTGAACTCATCTGTTAATTACTTATTGCAGTGCGTGATTTGCCTGTATGTTCAATTAAAGTACTAGTCCATTTGTAATACCATTTGTAATGTATTTGCAAAGTTTAACTAACTTTTAAGCCTTCTAAGATCCCACATTTGTTTTCTTTCTACAGTGTCCTTTTTATACCATTCAGTAAGTATTGTTTGTTTTTTAAATGTAAGATCTCTCTCTGAGTTGTACAGCTTTCAGTTTTTGTTTTTATAGTTGTCTTGAGTGAATTGTTTATATGTTTGCTGCAGTATGTTATGATGCCTTTGCATATCACTGTTGAGCAGTATTCCTTACTCAAGGGATCCTCTGCCAAGAGTTGCCCAACATCCAGCCAGCGTACCAAAGGCTTTGGATTTTAAGGACGTTTTTCGTCACATGTATGCTCCCCACTCACAGCACAGGGCATAAAGGTGATGTGTAGATGTACCTACCTCAGAACTACTTTGCCATCGGCCCAAATGCCATCTTCAGTCATTGTTCTGGATGTTTCTTTGTCTGCTTGCTACCAAGTCATTTCAGATAAGTGCCTCATTGGGTTTTTTTCTTCTTCTTGATTTCTTTACTTTTGTGTGAGGTTACATGTCATCCAGAAAGGGAAAATGCCAGTGTTGACAGATTCCCCATAAGGACCATTGCAAGCAGTGCTTGTTTTGCTGGGTGCTTCTCATGATCATATGTTGTGTGAGATTTGTCAAACATTTATCCGTAAGACAGTTCGTAGTCATCTGTCCTCCTTGTCTGTTTACATTGAGAACCAAAGTCTTAAGTTGTTGGCGCACTGTGCAATGGCAGAATCATCCCGGCTCAAGGGTCAGCTGTCTGCCAAGAAGACCAGAAAAGCTAGGTCAGATTCGGCTGCTGTACCATCTCCACCGGATGTCTCTGAGACTAGTGAAAGCCTGAAAGATCATCTGGTTATTCCATTGAATTCCTCTGCCACAACCTTTTCAGAGGCCGACATGGGTCCGGCTTCTCACATGTCCTCAGAGGCTGTGCAGATGTTAGTTACAGATATTGAGGGGAACTACGGCTGATCATATCCAAGGGACAGAGGGGTGTTCCACAGATTCTTGTTAGGGAGGAAATTCCCACTATGTTGATTGAGTGTCAGCAAGGGTCAGAACCTCCTAAGATCTTCAGGGCTGACGTCTCTTTGAAAAAGAAGTAGAAAACTAAACCTATTTCCTCTGCTCCTAAAGATACTTAATGTGAATGGCAAGATTTTGCACAGGGTTGTTTAATGCTTGGCCTCGCCTCCAAGTGTTGCCTGATGTTAAGGCTAAGTTGTTGAATGCTCCACTTGACAATAAAAAAAAATCTGTTTGGTTCTGTATCTGCAGAGCTTTTTAAATCTCTGCAGGAGAAAGGTAAGGCCTTGCAGGAATTGAAACTTATTTTTGTTTCCCCTCTTTCAAAATTTCAGAGGAATTATCCTTTCAAGCCTGCCTTTGTACATAGACAGTTTTGTGCTCATCCCAAAGGTAAAAAGGGTTCTAGAAGGACTCTTCCTTCTAAGTCTACTTAGACTCCTACCACTCAGAAGCCTCCTTCTCCAGATAGGCCAGGTTCTGTCTGACTATCTTCTTCCCTTCCTCCTAAAGCAGGTTCCTTTACCTCTTTGTCTTTCCCTCTCTCTTCACAATTTAAGAATCTCTCAGGATTCTTGGGTTATGTTCATCATTTGTCAGGGTTATTTGATGTTCTGCATGCTTCACTGTTGCAGTCTTGACTTATGGGATTTCCTGCTTTAGAATCTCTTGGTCAGCCCGACTACCAGAGTAAAAATCTCCCTCCTTCCTGAGCTGGCAGATGCTCTACCCTGACATCAGGATGGTTGGGTATAAAGGGAGCTAGCCGATGCCATGACATAAGTCTTTCTTGACATCTGAGCCTGAAGCAGTTGAGTGCATTGGTCGCCCCACACCGGAGTAACAAATTCTTTTAAAGCTAAGTACCCCATTGGAGAACTCTCTCTCTTACTTGAGACTCATGTCAGATAGTAAACAACTGTCTCCGTTGTGGTAAACAAATCCCACACAGAGACTTTCATACCTTATGTGTCACTTGTTTAGGCCCAAACCATGAAGTCTCAAATTGCTGTCTTTGTGCCCTTTTCAATACTAGGACTATAAGGAGTAGAGACAAAATCTTGTCCAAGCACCTTATTCAGCATTCTGCTTCCCATCACACGATGGTGTCTTGTCAGTTGTTCCAAGGTTGAGCTCTCTTAAGTAAAAAAAAAAAAAAAAAAAGGGGGGGGGGGGGGGGCATTTGGCCTCGGACACCAACCTTTCCCTGTCTGCAAGTCCCCAAGGCTCATTATTGCAGAGGAAGGAGAGGAACCTTCGCAGCCCCCTTCCGAGAACGAGGTGGTGGCACAGGCCTCTGTTGAGACCCTTTCAGAGTCTGACATGCTTCTGGCAAACTGTCCTCAACTGATGACATCCCTTTGGGGTGTCTGCCAACATTGGGTATTTCTGTCAAGGAGACTGGCATCAGAGTAGCGGATGTGCACAGGCCCAAGGCTAAAGAGAGCTTGACCTCCGGTACTGTGCCTAGGCCTACCACCTCCCTCCCCACAGGTCTATCAGCAGGATTTGGTCAGGTTGGCAGAGGACCTCATTTCTTTGGTCAGAGGCAGGCAACCCCCCCAGAGTCCTCACCAGGAAAAAGGAAGAGGGACCCTATACCTGAGACCTTTTCAGAACCCCACTGATTCAGATAGACTCTGATCAGGAGGACTGTATCCTGGAAGATGAACCCTTCCTAGCCTCCTTTGAGGATTCTGATTCAGAAGAGGTGGTACCTTTTTATTCACCACCTGAGAACCTTTGGGGGAGACGCTGCATGCCATGAGAGTTTATTTTCAGTGGCAAGCACAGGAATACCCCCAAGCAAAAAAAGAGGGTCAGGGAGTTCCTTGATCTCTCTCAATACAAACCCTTGGCTATCCTTCCAGTTTTAGAGATGGTAGAAGATGTCTTCATGGATTACTTCAGACTCTTCCCCCAGCCCCTTGTAAACCAGTCAGGTTTTACAGGGCACTGGACTCGCATAAATTTCTTTTGAAGAACCTCATTACTGACCCAGAGGTTGTCACCCCAGGCCCAGAGGAATTAGGGCTAGTATTTCTAAAAAAAAAATATCTATGGACAAAGAAAGCAGGGCACTTGACAGATTTGGAAGAAGGTTTATACTTCATCATCCCTGTTCATAAGAGCCCTCTGTTGCCAATTCTGTATGATAAAATACTACCAGAGTATTTTGGAAAAAATGAAGGAAAAGTTTTCCTCTCTGGATGATAAGAACACCTCTAAGGACTTGCTGGATCTCTGCCATTCCAGTTCCCAGGTAGCTAGGCACTCCTTGCACTACGGTTATGATGTCCTAGAGGCATCTTCCCAAGCTGCTGTCTCTGGCTGCGTCATCAGAAGGCATGCTTGGCTTAGGGAACAGTCATTACCAGAGCATGTCAAATGTAAACTACTAGATGCACCCCTGGATAAAGACTCCCTTTTTGGACCCAAGACTGAGGCTATGTTAAAAAAAAGATTGTGGATAAAGGAAAATCCAAGCAAATGGTCAAAAACTTCCTCAAAGTCTAGCCAACTAGGTTCAATAGGAATTTTCCCACTAAGCATTGGTCCTTTCCCTCCCAATCAAAACCCAGTCAGGGGAAATTCCAAAGGGGAAAGGCCTTACAGGTAGCAGCAGCAATCGCAGAGGACAAGGCTTGGTCCTCAGGAACACCCAGGCCAGGGAGTTCTAGGTCACAGTGCCCTAGCAGAAGATCAGCAATGACATATCCTCCAGCACACCCCACTCCGAACAAGATAGGAGGAAGACTTGCCCTGTTCAAGGAAAACTTGGCCCTCATTACCTCTGACAAGTGGGTTCTGGAAGTAATCTCAAAGGGCTACAAGCTCACTTTCAAAGAACCATTAAGATTATCAGGCTACCCCGATGTGCCCCAAAACCGAAGGGCAGATGCCATTTCTCAGATTCATAATCTGTGCTCACAGGGCTCTGTGGAACCAGTATCAGATCACCAGATAGGAAAAGGGTTATTCCTGATCCCCAGGGAAAAAGAGCTCTTGGCGTCGTATCCTGGATCTGTCCATTCTCAATCAGTCCCTCCTAGTTCCAAAATTCAAAATGCTTACTCTTCAAAAGCTTCTTCCCATGATTATACTTCAGGATCTTATGGTCATCTTGGACCTGGAAGGTGCCTACTTACACATAACTACAGAAGAATCCTGCAGACGTTTTCTTCCCTTCAGAGCAGATACTAGTCACTTTCAGTTCTCTGCACCCCCCTTTGGCTTGTCTACTGCTCTTAAGGTATTCACAAAATGTTTGGCCTCGGCGATCACCTTCTGCAATACAAAAGGCATCCAGATTTACCCTTATGTGGACCACTGCTTCATTCAGGCCATGCTCCTCAAGGACCTGGCCTTCAGCCACACCCTACTATCTTCCTTAGGGTCATCATAAACCTCAGCCAGTCCAACACAAACCCTTTCACTAGGTTAGTTTCCTGGGGGCTCTGCTGGGTTCCTTCCCCCAGACAAGGATTCCTTCTTAACCTAATACTTCCAGTACATTATGCTTAGGCAATGCCTCTCAGCCAGGGAATTCCTCAGAGCACTGGGTTACATGGGTTCCTGTACACTAATGACCCCTCTGGCCAGGCTACACACAAGAAAGCTTCAGTGGTATCTCAGGAATCTGTGATGCCAGCACTCTCAGCCCCTCGACACAGAAATCCACCCAATTCACTGCCTCAGGGAGAAGTTGGCATGAGTATGTGCACAGAAACAGGGTCTCCACTTCAAGTTCATTCCTCAGGACCAAATCTTAACCATGAGTGCGTCAGACACAGCTTCAAGAGCTCATTTCCAGCGCATCCTATCCCAGGGCAAATGGGAAGAGCAGTTCAAACACAAGCACATAAATTGGAAGGAATTGATGTCAGTACAGAAGGGTATGGTGGCATTCAAAGATCACTGGAAACCAGGGGTTGTACTTATCAAAACAGACAATACAACAGTCATGAGGTACATAAACAAACAAGGGGGCAGCCACTCCTACCCTCTTTGCCAGCTGGCAAAGCAGTTGTGGGAGACGGCCAATGTTATGGGTTGCACCTGATGGCTCAGTACCTTCCTGGGGCTCAGAACACTCTAGAAGACCACCTCAGCAGACACTTAATGGATCCCCATGAGTGGTAGCTGCATCGGGGAAACATTTCTCAGCGTATTCCAGAAATTGGGATCCCCTCAAGTAGACCTCTTTGTCACAGACAAAAACGCTCTGTTAAAATGATTTTGTTCCAGGAGCAAACTTCACACAGCCTGGAGAACAGATGCCTTATCTTTCCTCTAGAGCCACCTATTTCTTTGTGCATTTCCTCCTGTGCTTCTCCCTCCAAGGATCCTCCTAAAAATCAGGGAAGAAGGAATGAGATTCATGCTGATAGCTCCAGACTGGCCCAGGCAGCACTGGTGTACCCCATGCTACTGAGTTTAACCAAAGAAAAGCCTTGATAGTTACCTCTCTGCTGACTCAGGCAAAGGGAAAGTTCATGCTCCCCAACCTACATCTCAAACTGTCAGCCTGGAAAATTCATCAAAATTCTACCCTGAGCAATCTCTGAGTAGTCAGGTGCTTGATATCCTCAGAGTCTAGAAGACCCAGCACTAGGAAAACCTATTCCATCAAGTGGAAACGATTCTCTGTTAGGCGTCCGCAACAGGGCCTCAACCCTGTCTTAACCAACATTTCAGCAGTTTTGGAGAACAAAGGCCTGTCCTCCTCATCCATTAAGATACACGCTTCTGTTATTTCAGCCCACATCTCTACTCTTCCTTCTATCTTTTCCTACATGCTAATGAAACCGTTCCTTGGGGGGGGGGGGTGCTGCACGTCAGACTTTTCAGGAGGCATCCCACCCTCCCCCTCCTTGGGACCTCAACTTTGTTCTAGAAACATTGACCTTACCCCCTTTGAACAAGGTGCTTCAACTGATTTAAAATGCTTGACCTGGAAGACTGCCCTTTTACTGGCTATCACCTCAGCAAGGAGGATCTCTGAGTTGCAAGACCTCATGGCAGTGGAACTCTTTCTTATCTTTCTCTCTGTTTTACTCAGAACTAATCCTTCCTTTATGCTCAAGGTGGTCACACACACTTCCCTGAACCAAGCTATACACTTACCTACCTTCTTCTCTAAGCCACAGAACCAAGGGGAAATCATCTTTCACTCTTTGGATGTACACAGGCAACTTCTGTACTGCCTTGACAGGACTAAAACGTTCAGAAAATCAGCAACTGTTTGGTTTTCCTTCACAGTCCAAGGCAAAGGAAATAGTCTCCAAACAAGATTCTCAGAGCGTCTTCTGTGTGTCGACATGTGTGAATGGGCATTCCTTCGTTGAAGGTTGTGCGTTAGGCCTGGCTAGCCAGCACGTAAAAATCGACTGCCAATCATTAGCGGACCGGAGTTCCGCTGTGGCGACCCCTAACCGGGAAAAGCCGAAATACACAAACACATACCATGGCAAAAAGCCCCCTGAATATGTTAGGACCCACTCATCTAGGGCCACTTCTACCTTCACTGCTTTTTTGAGGAGAGTACCTACCAAAGACATTTTGGAGGCAGCTTACCTGGTCATAGGTGCATATCTTTACCAGGCTCTACCACATGTCAGCCTTCTTCAAGTCCAGAGCGGGATTTGGCACCATCATCTTGCAGGACATCCTGTCTTCCCATTAAGATACTTTTCACCCTCAGCTTTGGGAATCATCCCACTAGTCATGGGATGATTTGCAGATGAGACATGCAGCAGTGAAGAACAAAGAACTTAGTGCAGTTGTGTACACTTACTGTAAATATAGATGTTCGAGTGTATTCACTGTTAGTCTTCTTTCCCTCCCTCCATCCCCCTTATCCTACTTACAGTAACAGCTTTTCCCTCTGTCCTCTTCAGAGAACCCTCTGCAGGGATACCCTACAAGGCCCCCTTTCCACTAACCTGGTCCTTTGCTTAAGGTTCGTCTATGGGGCTCCTACCTTCTAGGACCAAGAAAAGAACTGATGTTGTGGCATCGGCTGGCTCCCTTTATACCAAGCCATCCTGATGTCAGGGTAAGGCATCCACTGGCTCAGGGAGAGGGGAGTTTTTACTCTGGTAGTTGGGCTGACCAAGGGATTCCAAAGCAGGAAATCCCATAAGTCAGTACTGCGACAGTGAATACACTTGAATGTAAGTGTACACAACTTTAGTATGTGGAAATCCCATCCTCCTTTTTGGACATTCGTCAAGCTCCTCAGAAACAGCTGCCTTTTTTTTCCGGATGTACTTCAGAGTCTTTTTCTCAGGGAGGTATCCAAGTAGTTTCTGCTCCTCAAAGGGCGAAGGAGTTTTATTCCAGAATGTTTTGGTTCTCAGGAAAGAAGGCACCTGAGGCCCATTCTGGATCCTTCTTCACTACTGCCTCAAGAGTCTTCACCAGATGCCTCGCTTCTGTGATTCCTTTTTGCGGGATAAGGGAAATACAAATTTTTCCTTACATGGGCGACCTGTTCATTCAGACTTCTTCTCCAGATACCCTACTTCAGCACCTTCACTAGGCTATTAGCCTCTTGCAAAGCTCAGGGTTTACAGTGAATTTCCAGAAATCCTTCCTGACTCCTTCTCATGGTCATATTTTTCTTGGGTGCAGGCTCCAGACCATTCCTATGCTGGCATCCCTGCTGACTCCCAAGGCTTTGACTCCTATTGCCTTTTTTCAGTACCTTCTTTCTCAGGTCTTGGTTATGGCCATGGAGTTTCTAAGGGCTCTGGGGTACATGGCTTCAACCATTCCTTATGCTTCTTCTAGCCAGGCTTCATATGAGAAAGATGCAGTGGTTCCTAAAGTCAGTATGGCTTCGATATTCTCATTCTTTGGACTTTCAAGTTCCTCTTCTTCCATGCTTCAAGCTGGAGCTTCAGTGGTGGATTCATCAATTGTCTCTCAACCCAAGGCTTCCTCTTCAGCCCCAATCCCTGCTCAAAAACTTGTTCAGATGCGTCAGACATGGGGTGGAGGGCTTATTTTGACAATCTAAAGTTCAGGGCCTTTGGTCCCTTCATTAGAAGGCAGTCCATGTCGACATCAAGGAGATGAGAACTCTGCTTGCTCTTCAGACCTTCCATACTCTGTTCCTTCCAGGGCCTCCTAAAATCTTTAAAGACAATACCTTGGTGATGTGGTGCATCAGCAAGCAAGAGAGGACAGACTAGCTCTTCAGGTTTGGGATCTGGCTGTCCAGTATCAGGTGGCTCTTCAGGCTGTTTATATTCTTTCAGAACAGAACCTTGTGGCAGAATCTCTGAGCACGTCCATAACACAGACCTAGAAGTGGATGCTTCACAGAGATGTGTTTCTAGACATTATCCAACAGTGGGGTACTCCGCAGATGGATCTCATTGCCTCCACTCTGAACAGACAACTTCTTCTGGCTTGGAAGATGGATGTCCTCTCTCTTTCTTGGAAGGGGATGTTTCTTTATGCCTTCCCTCCCCTTCCTCTCATACAGAGGGTCCTGTTCTCTTGAACAGGTCTTTCCCAAAACCTTGTTAGTAACCCTCTATGTTGGCATAGAGAGCTTTGCTTCCCTCTTCTGCATGTAATCAAGGGCAATCACTAGAAGTTATCTCACAGGATGGACCTACTCGCACAAGACAAGGGGTCTCTCATCCATCCTTACTTGTCCACTCTTCACTTGGGTGATGGTATTTTGATCCCTTTTAGGCACCTTTTTTTGAAGACGTGCTTCGGGCTCAGCAGGAGGCCAGGAAGCGCACTACCAGGAAATCTTATTTATGTCCAGAGTGACTTTCCTGTTAACTAAACAAGTGGCTTTCTTATGGAAATGAAAATATTTTATGAATAGCTTATTTTTTAATTTTTCAAAAGAACTATGATTTTTGATATAAACTGTACTGTTCTTTATGCATCCAAATTGTGCAAGCACAGAAACAAGCTAGTTATCAGATAATAAGCTGGCTTCTTTTTTAAGTTGTCATATTTAGTAGATGTTAATTCAGATCATGTGTCTGAGCAAATCTTTTTATTCCTCTTAAACAGGTTTTTGCTTCAGCTAGTAACAGCATCACCAGCTTTGGACCACATGCCGGCGAGTCTAGATGTAGTAGAAACAAACCCTTTCAAACATCTCACCCATCTTTCTCTCAGGCTTCTGCCAGGAAATGACAATGACATAAAGAAGTATCTTGCAGGCTGCTTAAGAAATCTCAAGGTTGGTTTTCAGTTTGTGTCCTTTGTATATTAACTTCATAAAATTAATATTGACAATAATTTTTGCAAGTTGCTAAGATTTCAACAGATGCTTAAACTAGATGTAATCTTGTTTAATAATCAGCTTTATCACATTCTGTTTTAAGTATGGAGAAGTCATGGCTATACTGGACAATCTGTGATTTTGCCATCTGAGATGCATGTACATAAGTGTACGCCAAAGACAGCAGTCATGACCAGTACTTTTAATTACATTTTTTTACAGCTGTGAAGGAGCAAATGCAAAATCTTAGTCTTTCTGTTGCTTATAATTGCTATCTTCATATGTTCTTCCAGGAGGAGCAAAAACCCAGCATACTTTATTTTCTGATAACAGATGCTACACAGGATGGGTATGGATCAGGGCACATTTCTTTATTCCAGGTCAGTAATGACACCATTTGTAACTAGAAAGATACTTTGGGATGACACTAGCATTTCATTATATAATGACATACAAGTGAATAACCGTCCCAACACTATTTATAAGCAGATACGCTTCATCTGAAAAGATTGAGGAAGGCCATACGGTTATTGTTGCACCAAAAGTTTACCCTGTTTATTGCTTGACAGTGGCCAGTTTAGTTAACAGAATGCTAAATTGTACTGGTAGTGACATCACCTCAAAATAAATGTACTGTTAAATCTTCTGCTCTCTGTCTTGGCATCATGCAGGGTATTGAATTTTTAAAAAGAGTCCAGTGAAGCACAGTAGGCCAACGAGAATCATGCAGCCTGACCTTTAGGCAAGCTTGTTTAATCTATGGTTATTATTTGACAGTGCAAGTACTGAAGCACAGAAGTATTGTGATGTAACCTTGCTGATATTCTGCAAAATGGCAAGATAAATCCCTGTAGCATTTCCATGTCATGAAAACATGCTAAAAGAAGTACTGGACTTACTGCTAGAGCTTCATGCAGTTTTTTTTTAAACAAACCTTTGAGAAACCTCTGATCTTTCGTTTTTAAAGGATGATAAACCTTGGGATGTGATTCCTATTCTGCTTAAGGTTGAATAAGTTAAACATGTCAAGCCGTGGTTGAATAGGACTGCAGATAACCCTAGAAGTTTTGCAGCATCATCACCAGTGAAGACCTCAAAAGTTATCACTGATTTCTGCAGAACATGCTGTTTTCCAAGCGCAGATGCAGGCTCACTGCTTATATAGAAGTCTGAGGGAGGAAGAGAACATGATTTTCAAGAGTGGATTTGCTTGGTTATACCTTTATTGAGTTGTGGTGGAATTGAAATATTTAATATTATTATTGTATGTTTTTTGAAGAGGTATTCAGAATTGTTTGCCATGTAAACTTTCTTCTGGAGGTTTGGATGTCTCACTTTGTCTGAGATTTATGAAGGTACCATGACATGTACATGTTGTGGCTGCTTTTTGTGATTCAGCAACTGCCCTAATACAGTGCTGCATTGTACTCTATTATGACGATGTGCAGCACCACGTAGGTCTGGCCCCCCAGCCATGCTTGATGCTAATGAGACAGTCCTGTGGAGATCCAAATGCTAATTAGCCATGTGCTGTCTCCCAGGAACTGCCCACAAGAAAGCATCTATACACTGAGCAATTCAAGAAATCACTCAGGTGTGTAGATCAACATGGCCATCCCCACCGTTTAGTGGTATTGAACGTGCTCAAAAGGCCTTGCTTAATGACCTACAGCTGTAGCATGGGGAATGGGGGGCACTAGACACCAGGGGTACAATTAAAACTTCATTGTCTTAACAGCACTGACATCAATATAGGAATTGGGCAGAGTGGGAGGAACACTAGACAGTAGGGTTACCTTTAAACCTTCATTGATGTAACTACGTGGATATTACTATGGATTGGGAGGGTGAAAACACTAGACACCAGGTATACATTTGAAACTTCATTGTCTCAATGGCACAACATCATTATGGGGATGAGGGGTGTAGGGAAATAGTAGTTACCAGGGATACAACACAATTTTGTTAACTGCATGGACATCAGTTATCATGGGGATCAGGGAGTGGGGGGAATCCATGGGTGGGCAGATAGGTTAGGGTACGGGAACAGGGACTGTGGTGTGTTATGCCTGTGTTTGTATTTTGTGTTTATGCGCGTGTGTGTGTGTGTGTGTGTGTGTGCGTGATTGACTGTGTGGGAGGCTGTAACTGCCTATATGAACAGCTTTTTACTACTGCAATGTGCAGATCAAAAATCGTCAGCATGTAACAGTAGTAAATGCGATTCAGAGACATGCATATTAGCTGATAGTCTTACCTCATTACAGCTGACATGTATCTGACTCACAAATTAGCATGTTGTGTGAGCTGGGCCATTTTATCATGCATCATACAGCTTGTATCAGGCCCTTTAATGAATCCAGAGGTATATTTTCTCTGACTAAAGCCAAATTGCTTATAATTATTAAATACCACATCATCTCATTGTAAAGGGACTTGTACAGCCCATAAAAATGTACTTAAGACCAAATCAAAATATTTGTGTCTTGTGGACTGACACACACTATGCAATATCCTATTCATCAGCCTTTATAATTTCATAAGTTACTGTTCTAGCCAAATGGCCATCTAGGAACACAGGTTTTCCATTGTCAGGATTAAACACCTTTGTTGCTCATCCACATATGAAATTTTTTATACTTTGACATTTGCTGATCCTTGAACCCCTTAGAGGTAGCTTATTCCATATCATGGCCATTTTTTGATTAATGCAGTTGTAAATTTAATTTTTTTAAATACCTCTGTGTGGAGATGAATATTGTTATGCTTATGAGTAGCATTACTATACACTGGCATGTTTAATCGAATCTGCAATACTGGATCCTTAAATACTCTGTAAGCTGTAATTACTTTCCTCCTTATGTACCTATTATTTATTGTATAAAACGTGTGTTTACATCTATCTATATAACTTAAATATTTAATTGATGTTATTTTTGTAAATGTTTTTTGGACCTTTTCAAGACACTTTAATTGTCCAATTGCTATTTACAAAATATATTGTTATGTTGTTTTTTTCTTATGTTTTGCATAGAGAGGTCAAACATTGGTCCTATCTAGTAGAAAGATTCCTTAACGTAAATCTTATTTATTTCATTCTTTATTATTAACCGTGTTAGCATGTGTACTAAAAGATAATTTGGAAAACATCATAATTCCTAAATCTTTATATTCTGAATTATCTTGTAATAGATGTGATAATAAATGCACATTTTCTTTATAATATGATTTTGAAACTACATGATGTTACATTTTTCCAAACTAAAGCTTATTCCAGTGTTTAAAATCTATGCCTCAATCTGTTTCATAAAATTATTCAAGTTTTCAAAGTCTATCTGCTTCTATATCTCAAATCCAATTTTTCACTGCAGCTGCATATTTTGAAATCCAGAAGTTATTTTTCTTGGGTGTAGTTGCAAATACTGTGTTAAAGTGTAGGTCCCAGTATATTGCTTTGCAGCACTCCCTGTTTGAATGACATGTAGTTGGACTGAGTTTCTGAGTTTTTTTTCATTTAAGCAGTACATGGTTCGATTCTCGGCTGGAGTGCCTTCTGTGCGGAGCCTGCATGTCCTCCCTGCATTCATGTGGGTTTCCTCTGGGTACTCTGGTTACCTAACATGTTTCAAAGACATGTCTGGAGTGTTTCTCCTTGGGCCTCCACTGAAAATTGGCTTCATTCTAAGTCGGACTTTCCCGGTAAACACACATTAAGTAAATAAATGATCAACCTTATTAAAAAGGGGTTAACCTTAAACTTAATCAGACATCTGGAAAACTTGGCAAAAAACAAAACCCCCACCAATCTCATGAAATGTAAACAACTTCGGAATCAGGCTAAAACATTATTTGTTAAAAACAAAAAAGAATACATACAAACCTTCCAAGGCCAGCATAAACAAAATCCACAAAAATTCTGGGGAGCAATTAACACTCTCCTCCACCCAGGAACAAATAGTACCCCATGCCCAAACCCAGAAAAAACTTCCTCTGAACTAGCCCCACTCTTCAACACATACTTTATAGATACCGTCACCAAACTTACAGCCACCTTCCCTCTAACCAATACAAACCCATTAGGAACCACCAACAAATCTTACTTCAAATCCCCTAACAACATTCTCACTATCACCCATTCCCACAGCCACCATTCAGAAGCTTCTTTATAAACTAAAACCCTACACAAATGCCCCTGACAACTTACCTGCAGAATATTTAAAAATGGCAGCCCCCTCCATCGCTTATCCAGTCAGCATTCTCCTAAACAGGTCCATTAAAGAATCATGTGTACTAGATATCTGGAAGAAAGCTTTTGTCATGCCTCTTCACAAAGGAGGCAATAACCCTGACATCTCTAATTTCTGCCCCATTGCCATTCTTTCCCCCATCTCCATAATATTAGAGAAATGCAGCCACTCCCAACTCTCAAGGCATCTAGTAAAACACCAGTTGCTTTCCCCCACTCAACACGGATTCAGACCTGACACAGCACAAACACAGCCCTCATATCCTTCTTAGACAAAGTAAACAGAGCTTGCGATGCTGGCTCCTTAGTCTCTGCTCTCTTTCTGGATTTATCTAAGGCATTTGACACCATCTCCCTCTCTCTACTAATTACTAAACTCTCCAGCCTTAACCAATCTCCCTCCACCGTACAGTGGTTTACCAACTATCTCAGCAACAGGCAGCAGTCCACTAGGTGGCAGCAGTCCTCCTCCCCATTTATTAATACTAAAACAGGAGTTCCTCAAGGCTCAATTCTGGGTCCCCTCCTTTTCAGTATATTTATGAATAACTTTCATAATACTCTTACACACAGTACAGTCATCCAATATGCTGATGACTCGATCATCATCTGCTCCTCAAAATCTGTCACAGAACTACAACTTACCCAAGAAGCATTTACCGCCACAGAGCACTGGATGTCCCAGAATCACCTAGCCCTTAACCCCAATAAAACAAAACTATTACTATTTACCCCTACAAAATCTAGCCTTAACAAAACTCAATTCACCGTAAGTGCCCAAAATAACACTGTCATTGAAGTTGTCCCTAGCTCCAAACTGCTAGGGGTCATCATTGATGACAAGTTAACTTTTGACCTTCACCTCCACAATAACATCAAAAAAACACATAAAAGACTGGGTGTCTTATATAGGCACAGCTATTTCCTCAGTCTCACTGCAAAAAAAAAACCTTGGCCTCATACTTCCTACCCTTCTATATGGAGCCCCTATCCTCACCAACCTCCAATCCTCCTTAAAAAAGAAGTTGGACATTTGTTACAACAAAGTGGCTAAATTTGCTACCAGCGCAAAATATTCCAACCACCACTGCTTATCTCTCCATAAACTAAACTGGCTTGAATCCTCTCACCACCTTAGTTACATACAACTTAACTGCAGCCCATAAGATAATCTTTCAACCTGAAACCTGCCCTTCCATCGCATCCATACTGACCACTTACCACCCAAATCGCCATCTCAGGTCTGAAAACAAAATGTTATTATCCATTCAGAAATCTAAACTCTCAGCTGGCCAAATGTTGTATGCTCTCATTCTGTCTCCAAGTTATGGAATAATCTCCCTCCCCCACTCAGATCAATCAATAATCCTGCTTCCTTCAAAAAAATCCTTCAAACTACATTGTTCCTTTTACTGGCTATGCCCCTGTACCCCACCTAACAAGCCCAACACCTGAATTCCTTCTCTTACTATATTCACAGTTTAACCGTTGCGATTCACTAAGGATTTTTCTGTGTGTACTCCACCATAATTTCCCAGCACATAACTTACTTCCCAAACTTTACACAGTTTAACTATCACAAATAAAAGGAATCTTTTGTATGTAATTAATGCAATTACTATGTCCTTTCGTACTTAAATTCTTTGTATGATAATGTAATTATAGCAAAAACAATGTCCTATTTTTTTCTTTTCAAATTATCTTCTACTCATTCTATGTATCAAGATTTTCTTTTACTTACGTATGTGTTACTATTGAATTGTAATTATATAATTCTGTGGAGCTTTTCTCCCCGGACCTCCACTGAAAATGGGCTCTTCTTGGCCCAGTGGACTTTCCTGGTCAACAAATGCAATAAATAAATAAATATATAAAAATCTATGTATTAGAACAACAAACAAACAGCCCTGGATAAGGAGCCTCTTCAGAACAAAGTCAAATATACCAAAAAACAGACGAGGCTCGCCACAGCAGAAATGTAAAAAAACACCTTTAATGACTGCAATATAGAGTAAGCGCTTTCATGTCCATATAACGCTTCTTCAGACTTTAACAACTGCACTAAACCACAATTCATTTAAATAGTACTACATACAAATTTGGACCAGTCATGACCAACTTGATTACATCACCATAATATCTCATTAAAATATGTTGAAAACACAAAATAAAAATATATATATCTGTAAGAATATATAACACCTAAAACATTCTATAAACTAAAACATATATACACATATCAATTTACACACATATAGATTTATGAATTTAATGTGAATAGGGACGTGCTGCTAGAAAAGGTTTTAGTCACCTTCTCATCGAGTCCATGCCCCTTGTGGCCCTGGAGTTTGAGTATCCACCTATTCACACATTCCTCGGTGTGATTATTAATATCACCTAGTCTCTCAGTCTTTTTAACCAGTTCTAAAACACTGAATTTAAACTTGTGTAACACACCTACATCTAGGACATGTCAAGCTAATGCATTGTGATCATCCTCTCTGTTGATCGCATATGCATGTTCTCTGACACGTTCTCGGAGACTCCTATTTGTTTTTCCTATATAAAAAGACCAGCATGTCTGACAGACAGCCAGATGTACTAAATCTCTAGATTTACTATCAGTGTAGAAATTGAATCTATATTCATAGCCTGTATCTGGATGGATAAAGCAACTGCTACCAGACATATAAACACATGGGTTGCACCCTCTACAAGGGAAAGTGCCTTGCCTGCTAGACAGAACTGATCCCTTCATATTTTTTCATAACACAACAATCTCTTCAATGATTTTGTGTTTTTATACGAAAAGCTAGGTCTTGATCCCACTATCTCACCAATTCTGTCATCAGTGGTTAAAATACCACAGTTTTTACTAATGACATCTTTAATCTTCAAATTCTTATTAGAATAGGGGATTATCATCCTATTTATATTAGCTCGTTGCTCACTGTTGTTGGCACTATCAGTATTACCCTGGTTCTTATACAGGAAGGGTTTCCCTTTCCCCTTTCTCATAGACATATTCACTTGATACACTCCTTGTACTTCTTTTTTGCTGTATCCCCTTGATAAAAGATGGTCAGCCAGCATATCTTGCTTCATCCTATAACTTTCATAATCAGTGGTCAGGCGTGACATTCTAAGTGTCTGACTTTTTACAATGTTACGATAGATATGCTGGGGATGCATACTACTATGATGTAGAATTCTGTTCCTCCAACAGGACTTTCTGTATACTTCAGAATGTATCGTATCGCCTCCTTTAATTATTCTTACCGCTAAAAATTCTATCGTAACATCAGAACTTTTATATTCAAACCTCAAGAAGTCAGTAGTACCATTTATATAATCAATAAATTCACTTAACTCAATTTCTGTACAAGCCCAAGTAAAAAAAGACATTGTCTACAAAGCGTTTATAGAACTTAATATGGTCACTATAAAAAGTGTTTGCCATAATATAAGTACTCTCCCAATATGCTAATACAAGGTTAGCATATGAGTTGGCACAAGGCGTGCCCATGGCAACCCCTTTTTTCTGTAAATAGTATGTGCCATTATACAGAAAAATATTATTGTTTAGCACCAAATCAAGTAACGCTAAAGTTCTAATAATTGAATTCCTAGGAACTCCTTGTTCAGTTAGAAAAAGTCTCACAAACTCCATCCCTTTCTCATTCGGAATTGATGTAAATAGGGAGACAACATCTAAAGTAACTAGTAAATCATTACTCGCATTGTTAAAGATACATAGTCACCATAACTTTCCAAAAATTCTTGACTGTCTTCGGTATAGATGTAGTCCTTTCTTCCACTGGTCTGAATTGTTACTCAACAAAAATAGAGGCAGGTTCCATTAGCCAACCACCATCTGAGACAGTGGGTCTCATGGGTGGATTCACAAGGGTTTTATGTATTTTGGGAAGTCCTCTAAAAGTGGGGACAACAGGTTTCTCAACCAGAAGGTACTTATATAAATCCGTATCAATGGTATTACATAGAAAAAGGTCATATAATTCAGAATGCATGTTCTTAATTAATCTATCTAGCAGCAAACTATTTAATATTTGATATGTCCCCATGTCTTCTAGCATATTCATCATAGCATTCGAATACATATCAAAATCTACAATAGCACCACCTTTGTCGGCCTGTCTAATCACTATAGCGTTATTATCCTGCAGTTTCTTAATGGCTTGAAATTCATCATATGTCAGGTTATAAAAATCTGGTTTACTTTTTAAGTTATATAATTCAAATAAATCTTGTTCATGTGCTTTCTCAAAAGTTTCTAATAATGGATGTTCTTGAGGTATAAAAGTACAAGGTTTAGCAAATACATTTCTACTTTCCATAGCATTGTCACCAAATAGCATTCTTAAGTTAACTTTTCTAATAAACATCTTTATATCCACAAGAATGTCAGCTGATTTAGATGGTATAAACGAGAGGCCTCGATTAAGTAAAGACCTCTCACTCTCTGTTAGAGTATAACTGGATATATTTACCACTAAGTCTTCGATATTGGCCTGAGTACCTTCCTTTGAAATTCTTGTCTTTCTCCTGATGTTTTCCATTTCCTGGTGCATCCCTGAGGCGACCAGCCGACCAAAGTCATCTGCTGGATGGGTAAGGGAAAAGAAAATGATGTGTTATTATCCTGAGAGTTATTCAACACAATAGATGTGCTATTCTCCAGAGCGCGATACTTCTTCCTCGTAGCATCAGCCATTGCTGAAGCCGATTTGTTGTTAGTGCGCCCTGACTTATATAATATAATGAGGTAGAGAGTAGTAAGTTTTAGCCAGGTCTAAATATACAACTGCTGGTGTCACAATTTCTAAAGCTAGTGTAATTTTATCATAGAAATGTATCAAAGAAGGTAAAGTTGATCTGCCCTTCAAAAATGCATGCTGTTTCAACTCCAAAGTAGTTAGATTGATATTAGTATTAATACATCTCTTGTAACAGCTATATGCAATAGAAGTGACACTAATAGGTCAATATTTTTTTTTTATTTTATGCTTGTTCTTTTTTGTTTTGGGATTATGTAAGATCATTTACAGAACTTTGGAAATGTGCATTAAGTAAGAATGTGTTAGTAATATGTTTTCTTTTCTGTGTAACAGCAAAACTCCTGGTATTCTGCCTGCTCCATCAGATCCATTTTAGTGGCTTTGTTTAGGGCCTTTTCTGTTATCTCTATGATAGTACATGGACAGACACCTGTGTGTGATATTTTTGAAATAGTTTTGTTAGAATTGTTGTCCCTTTACAAACATTAGTGAAATATTTATAATTAATCTGTAATAATTTTTATATTTATTAGTATTTCCTTTTGTTGATTTTTATTTTTCCTCACAAGCTATGTGTGATTATCACATTTATATATTTGTAATAATTACTATTATTATTATTATTAGAAGCATCCCCTGCAGGCGCTGTGGTAGAGCGGTAGCATTGTTGCCTCACAGCAAGAGGTTCTCCTGTTCAATTCTCGGCTGGAGTGTCTTCTGTGTGGAGTCTGCATGTCCTCCCCGTGGTCGAGTGGCCTCCGAAAGACATGCGTAAATGGGCGTGCCTTTGCTGAAGGTTGGGCTGGTAATAAAAATGTACTGCCAATCATTAGCAGACCGGAGTTCCGCTGTGGCGACCCCTAACCGGGAAAAGCCAAAAAGATGTTGTCCTTTTCTTCATTTGTTCCTCAACAACTGGGTACTGGATCCGACCTCTGATTCAAGTCGGCTGCATACATTAGATTTTCTGATCTAACACACAAGCTCCTCCCTCTGCCCATAATGCCATAGTCAACTAGCAATACCTCTTATTCCATTTACTGCCATCTTGCACAGATGCGGATCCTTCTCTGAGAGCTATTTTTGTTATTTGTTGCAGTTTTTGTGAGTAATTAGTTCTTTTAAAACCTTTAATCTTTTCTTCTATAATTTCCACCTTTCACTCCTTATTGTTAAATACTCAAGTTTTCTTTTGATTACTTTTTTTTTAATTTCCTTTTTCTACCGTTTGGTGGTTCTGCAGTACCATAACTAGTACCTGTCTCTTCTTCACTAACCTTTCTACCCTTTAGAGGGTGTTCTTTCTACCATTGTTGGTAGTCCAATTAATTAATTAATTAATTAATTAATTAATTGATTAATTAATTAATTAATTAATTAATTAATTAATTAATTAATTGATTAAAAAAAAATTCTTCACTTATTCTTCTACTTTTCCCCCTTTCAAGGCCTGCTATTTTCTTCAAAATGACCAAAAAAAAAAAAAAAAAAAACAGGCTTTAAGAAGTGCACTTCTTGTGGGAATAAGATTCCCAGTTCTGATGTCCACAGGGAGTGCGTCTGCTGCCTTGGAGCATCACACCTTAACACCGACTGCTCCATTTGTGCTGCCTTTTATTCTAGGGTGTACTTGGTGATGGACATAATAAATTGGTGCTTAAGGTTGCAGTACCATCTTCTTCCTCATCTTCTTCAGGGGCTCAAATGCCCGGTAAACATGTAAAATCCTCTTCAGAAGTGAAGGAGTCTCACAAAAGTTCCACACCTGTTCTCCAAATGCTACTACATTGGCTTTGTCTCCTATTTGCTTTTCACATAGTGATCTGTCCTTCTCTGATCCGTCCCATGGTTTCAGAGCTCTCAAATCTGAGAGCCCCAAGAATGTTGGCGTCTGATTCGAAGATGACTAGGCTTCGACTGTGATGACCTCCTTGACTAGTTCCAGTTCCTTTGGATTGGAATGAGTCTCGCATCTGAAGCATTTTCCCTGAATTACTTAGCACACTTCAAAAGACTAGAGCAGGACTTGACCAAGGAACTCTCCAAATCCCTGTCAAGAGTCCATGTCCATGCAGGACTACAATAAGTCTTTCTCACAGCTGACCACTTAATTATCCATTTCCTATGCCTTCATGCATCCATGAGGTTAATATCCCATGTTGCAGTGGATACCTCATGGGTTTCCAGTTTAGGCATAGCCATTAAGAAACATGTCTGGATGCATTTATGTGACTTTGTGGAGCCTTTTAAGTCTTCTTTTCATCAGTGTTTCTTTTGATGCAATGTCTTTGTTTGGCTCTACTGTGAAAGAAATGCTTTCCTAGAGTGAACAAAATGGATATGTTTTTCTACCCTTCAACAATCTTTTTCCTGGAATCAAAGAGGAGGCAAGAAAATGTGCTTCCTTAAGTCCCAGGATTTTTTCCCGGATTCATGTGGGGACAACTCCAGAGGCAGGAGTTCAAATGGAAGACACTACCCTTATGGCAGGGGAAGCCTGTAAAGCCAGGGATTCTGAGATTTTTTTTTTTTCTGATGAAGGGTTGTCTGACTGACTGCCTGCCTCTGGAGATCGTTGAAGGATGCTTTCCTTTGCACCCAGGTGCCTGGGCTTCTGTAAGAAAAGGATCTGATGCTATCTTTGTCATTATTGATCACGGATGGGTGTAGGTTCTGACATTGAATCTGAGCCGGCAACTAACAGGATAGCTCCTGAGCTCAAGCTTCTCAAGATACCTTGCTGCCCACAACCCTCCAGATCTCATTTGCCGCAATTTTGTTTGGATGTGCTTCCTGCAACTCAAGCCTTCAATTTCAGATAAGTACCTTTTTCTCTCTCTTTTTTTGTTTTTCCTGGGTTTTTCCTCTCTTCTCCTGTCATCTCCTCACTCTTTCTTCCAGCTAGTTTCTTTCCGTCCTGGAGGTGTTTTAAATTCTCTTTAGTCCCTTCCCTGGGTTCCTGCCCTCATTCTTCCTGGGTCTCTTGGGTGGTTTCTTTTTTTTTTTTTTTTTAAAGCCTTTTTACCTTTTCTACCTTATTCCCCCTTTTGTTGTCCAGTGTGTGGGTGGTACAACAACAGGGCTCTGCTAGAGTGCAGGAACAAGCTCCTGCTCAAAGGGCTTGCCAAAGGGGGGGTCCTTTGGTTTCTGGTTCTCCTTCTAAGCCCTCATTTTATCCCAGAGGGGGAAGTCTTCTTCCTCTGTGGATCCTCCCATTAAAAGCCAAGGCTATCTGATTGCAATTAACCTGGGTCCGAGACCAGCCTCCTTGGCTTCGGATCCAGATTTTTCTGTTCCGAGAGCCCCGGCTCCCCCTGTCAGATCTGAGACCTCGGAGCCTCTGAGGTCCTCGCATCTGACCTGGCCTAGATTGCCCTCCGATCTGACCTACCCGTCGGAAACATCTGTAGCACCATCTATTTCCTCAGATCCAAACAGAGCCTCTGATCCGGTTTTGTCAGATCCGATTGTTGAGAGTTCCTCCTCCTGACCTAGAACATCAGATCTGAGGTTTTTCAAGTAGGTCTCCATCTCGAGACTGCAGATCTTCAGCTAGGTTGGGCCATTCCTCAGTCTCTTCCTGATCCACCAGGAGTCTACTCCCCTCAGACACAAATTGGATGATGAGAAGCTTTCTCAAGACCCAAATCGAGTTGGGCTTATTGCCATCCCCTGCTCACTTGGCTAGGTGATCCACTTCGTCCATGGGGCTCCTCTCTCCTCAGCCTACCCATCCAGGTTTGGACCTTCAGGGTCAGGGCATTCCCAGTAAGAGGCCAATGGTGTCTGGCATTTCTTCCCTTCCCACACCATCAGAGTCCGTGACTGGCACTGCTCCATTGCCTTTGGAGCTGGCTGTGCCGCAGCCCTGTGGTCTGTGTGGGTTTCTGAGAAGTGGAATCAGGCTTGAAGCTTTTGGACCATTCCCTCCCTCTGGGGGCCTCCATGCTGGACAGCTTAGGGCCGATATCTGGAGATGTTGGTGCTGTGTCAGGGTCACCCTTTCTGTCTTGGTTGTCTTGGTTGGCTGTGGCTGGTGGGGAGGAGGGAGGCTTTGTCCAGCCCATCAGCATTCCGGGCAATAGAGAGGACAGACTCCAGTTGGGCAGCTGCCTCTCCATCAGCTGTAGGTCCTCCCCAGCCTCACTTGACATTGGGTGGTGAGACCTCATCATCCTTTCAGGGTCAGCCCTCCCACAAGGGCCTTCAGACAGGCATTACCCCTCTCATGATCCCTACCTCTTCAGTCCTCCCTAGAGCCCACTGTGGAGGGCTCTGAAGAGGTAGGGACCCTGAGGGGGTAATGCCCGTCGGGGTCCCTACCTCTTCAGAGTCCTCCATGGTGGACTCTCAGGAGGTAATGCCCTCCCACAAGCGCCTTCAGATGGGCATTACCCCCTCAGGGTCCCTACCTCTTCAGACTCCTCCCCAGAGCCCACCGTGGAGGACTCTGAAGAGGTAGGGACCAAGAGGGGGCCATGGTTGGCTCTGGAGAGGACTTTGAAGAGGTAGGGACCCTGAGTGGGGGTAATGCCTGTCTGAAGGTGCTTGTGGGGGGGGCATTACGCCCCTCAGGGTCCCTATCTCTTCAGAGTCCTCCACGGTGTTGGGGAGGACTCTTAAGAGGTAGGGACCCTTAGGGGGGGTAATGCCTTCCCACAAGCACCTTCAGACAGGCATTACCACTTCAGGGTCCCTCCCTCTTCAGAGTCCTCTTCAGAGTGGTCTGTGTGGATTTCCAAGGAGTGGGATTAGGCCTGAAGCTTTCGGACCATTCCCTCCCTCTGGGGGCCTCCATACTGGACAGCTTAGGGACGATATTTGGAGATGTCGGTACAGTGTTTGGGTCACCCCTTCTGTTTCGGTCGGCTGTGGCTGGTGGAGAGGAGGGGGGGCTTTGTCCAGCCCATTGGCATTCCGGGCGAATAGAGAGGACCAACTCCAGTTGGGTAGCTGCCTCTCTGTCGGCACTAGGTCCTCCCCAGCCTCACTTGACATTGGGTGGCAAGACCTCATCATCCTTTCAAGGTCAGCCCTCCCACAAGCACCTTCAGTTGGGCATTACCCCCCTCAGGGTCCCTACCTCTTCTGAGTGCTCCTCAGAACCCACCGTGGAGGAGCTCCCTCAGAAGAGGATGTGTAAGAGGAGGCACTTGGACTCCCCTAGAGAGTCCCTCACTGAAGACATGGATTTCGAGGAAGGAGATGGGTCTCCCAGACTTCTGTCTGAGGAGGTGTCCTTTGGAGACATCCTTGAGATCCTTAAGCAGTGAGGCGGTTGGTCTTTTCTTGCCCCATTTTTAGAGGAATCTGTGTTCTGGAAGGGCTTTGGGAGGGGTCCATCTTCTACCTGGGTGTCTCCACCTGCCGATGAGCTTGAACAGCTCATATCTGACAAGGTGTGGAAGGGGCCAGACACAGTGGAAACCATTCCCAAGAAAGCTGACAAGTTCCTAAGTCCCCCCAAAGACTAGGCTTTTTGGAACAAGGGCATTCCTGTTGATGCTATTGTGGTGGCCACAGCTACAAAAAAGGAGCTCACTGAACAGAGCTCCGTGGTCCATTCTTGAATAGGGAGTCTCGGGTGATTGACCTTTTTTTAGAAAGAGTCTATTTGCCTCAGCTATGCTCAGACTGAGAGCAACCATCTACATGGCACAATTTACCCGGCTGCAAAGGGACTTGATATCGGAGCTCTCCACTTCTGTTTCTGAGTTGCTGCCTCAGGAGAGTCTCAAATTGGTCTCTCTGAAGCTGGCTATTCTGACTTCCCTATGTAATGCCTCGATGAGGTTGAGCTCTAATGCAGTGGAGGCCACCTCTCGAGCGGTGGCCACTGGCATTGCCATTAGGAGTCATGCCTGGCTTTGCCTTTGAGTTTGCAGAATCCTTTAAGGCATCATTCACTAATGCCCATTTTGACGGGTTAACTCTGTTTTGCTTTCCGGTCAAAGAAACTTTAACCTGTAGTGAGCAGGAAGGAAAGACTCTGTCCATGGTTGGGATCATGTTCTCTACTCACTAAAAATTATTTTCCAAAAATCAGAGGGGTAATAAGAAACTGTAATTCTGCAGATCTCAGTCTTCCTTACAGGATACTCCACAGGAATCCTCTTCCTTTGGCCGCGGAAGGCGGTTTGACAGCAGACGTCTCCCCAGAGGTAGCAGAGGTCTGCAGAACCAGGGCTCCTGGGAGCCCTTCTTGGAGAAGCCCCCTCACCGCTACTGAAGCACTGCCCAGCTGTCCTGCTCTTGAAGCAGTTAGGGATCATCTCTCCCTCCACCCACTAGCCCTGGACAGGTATTACCTCAGATGAGTGGGTGTTAAGCATCATTTCCAGGGGTTACTTCATTCCCTTTTTTCAGCCCCCTCCAGCTCAAACTTCTCTTCCAGACATTTCACTCCACCAAAGGGAGTTGGCCCTTCTCAAGGTTCAAAACCTCCTTCAAAAAAGAGCCATCCAGGAGGTCCTGACAGGACAACGAGGGTCTGGAACTTACTCTTGCTTTTTGGTGCCCAAAAAAACTTGGGACCTATGTCCCATTCTGGACCTCAGTGTGCTAAATTTATCTGTCAAGTACTCACAGTTCCAGATGGTCACTGTTCAGTCCATTCTGCCTCTTCTGCACAAGGAGAATTGGATGTGCTCATTGGATCTCAAGGATGCATTACTGTCACATCAAGATAGACAGACGCTCCAGGAGATAGCCGTGCTTCCCCGGGTTGTTTACCAAATGCATGTCAGTGGTGGCAGCTCATCTCTGACTGCAAGGTTTCCAGGTCTTCCCGTACCTGGACGATTGGCTCCTCACAGCCCCTACAAGGCATCAGCTCACACTGGCCATGGATTACACTCAGTCTCTTTCAGGATGTAGGCATGACAGTCAACCTGCCCAAATCCCATCTTGCTGTCTGCCAGAACCTGGGAGTTTATCAGGGTCCTCCTGGACATGGTGTCAGAGACAGCAGCACTTCCCCTAAGCAGAGTCCAGGTGATTCAGGACCAGGTCTGTCAGTTGTTGGATCTGGAACGCCCCACAATCCACTTGATCTTTGGAAGTGCTAGGTTCAATTGCAGTGGCGATCCAGTTAGTGCCTCTCGACAGATATGAGAGTTTTGCAGTGGACCCTAGCAGCGCAGTGGTCAATCCACTTTCATCCCATGTCCATGACCATCAAGATTTTTCGGGTATGCAGACATCACATCGTTGGGTGGCTGCATGCTCAGGATTTCCTCCTAGGCAGACCCTTCTGTTGCCATGGTGATCAGATATGCCTCCCTGTTGAGGTAGGGAGGCATTATTGGGGAATGATGGTTCAAGGTATGTGGTTGCCCTTAGAGACCAAATTGCACATAAATGCCCTGGAGATGAAAGTAGTTGCGCTAACATTGCAAGGCTTCCAGAACTATCTCCCTCTTGAGACCGTTGCATTTCAGTCAGACAACATGGCGGTGGTCTGGTACATCAACAGGCAGGGGGGTAACACTGTCTTATCCCTTGTGCAGAAAGCCAATACGAGTGTGGGAATGTGCAATGTCTTCCAGGTGCTTTCTTCTTGCAATGCACATTCCTGGCAGTTCCAATGTGTTAGCCGACAAATTCAGCAGATCTGTCCTGAATCTACGCAAGTGGTCCCTGAATCTGTCAGAGGCACGTTGGATATTTGACTGTTGGGGGGTCTTCCTTACTGCGATATTTTGGTGTCTCCGGGCAACCACAAATGTAGCAACTACTTTGCCCCAATCTCCTCAGCTGGGGAGTCACCCAGGGATGCTCTGGTACACAATTGGCCTTTGGAACTTCTGTACGCTTAGCTCCCAACTCCCCTCATTCCCAAAGTTTTATGGAAAGCATGTCACCTGAAGACTCCTCTCATCCTCATTGCCGCCTCCTGGCCTCGTCAGGTGTGGGTTTCCCTCCTTTGGTCTCATCTGAAATATCCACCTTGGATATTGGATCCCATTCCAGTTCTTATTTCCCATCTGTGGGGGCTTCCTCTTCCCAATCTCCAGTCTCTTCGTCTGACTGCTTGGTTCCTCCAATTCCAGTTATCCTTTCCCAGTCCAGGCTCCCCTCTCCAGTTAAGAACATTATTTTGGCCTCTCAGAAGCCATCTACCAAGAAGGTGTATTCCAGCAAATGGAAGAGATTTTCTGTTTGGGCTAAACAGTGCAATCTAGATCCCTTTTCAGCTTCTGTCCCTGACATTTTGTTCTTGGCCTCTCTTTTTCATTAAGGGACCAGTTTTTCTATGATTAAATTCCAGTTGGCACCTATCTCCAACTTTCATTGGCATGAAAGTCCTAACTTTTTTTCTAGGCTTTGCAAAGCTTTCTCAAAGGGATCTTTTTTACTCAGCCCCCTGTTAAGTGCCCATCCCCTCCATGGGATCTCTCTCTGGTGTTGCAGCGTTCAATGCAGAAGCCCTTTGAGTCTGCGGTGTCCTGTGATCTCATATTCCTGCCCTGGAAGACGGCCTTTTTGGTGGCTGTTACTTCGGCCAGGAGGGTTTCTAAGTTGCAGGCTCTGTGCATCAAGCCTCCCTTCATGGCTTTCCATAAGGATAAGGGGTGTCTCAGGACCAGTCTTTCTTTTGTCTCTAAAGTAGTCTCGGAGGCTAATCTTAACCAGTCTATTCAACTTTTGGTGTTCTTCCCCAGTTTTTCCAATAAAGGGAATATAAGCTGCATTGTATGGATATCCATAGACAGTTACGTTTTTACCTCGAGAACTGAAAAATTTTGGAAGTCTGATCAGCACTTTGTTGCCTTCTTTCAGGCTAAAAAAGGTCTTAACAGTTTACAAGATATCTGTTTCTTGTTGGATCGTCAGTTGTATTTCTTACATTTACGAAAGTAGACACCTAGAGCTTTCCTGACCAGTTAAAGCTCACTCTACTAGGTTGGAAGCCACATCATCTGCCTTCTTGGCGAAACTTTCTTTTGATGAGATTTGCGCTGTTGCTACTTGGTCTAACCCCCATACCTTTGTTACATATTATTTGGTGGACTTGGGTGTCCAAGAGCAGGGATTCCTTTTCTTCCTCTGTGCTTTGGCATGTCCTTCCCCCGAGGCCTCCCAGGGTTCATAGTAGCTGGCGACTCTGACCCATCCATGATCAATAATGACACAGATAGTATCAGATAGAGTTATGTACTTACTATAACTTGGAATCTGTGCTATCCATTGTCATTATTCATCATGTTCCCACCCTCCTTCCCCCTCCTTCTGGAGGTTTGGGAGTTATGGAGGGATGTATCTCTTAGTAGTTTTTCATCTCTATAGGCAGTCTTCATTGCTTCCTTTCTTCTGTCCAGCAAACTCGATCAGAGGGTTGCTGGTAGCAAGTGTTCTTGGGAAGGGGAGGAGCTTGAGCTCAGTAGCTGTCATCTTATTTACCGGCTCAGATCAGACGTCGGATCCTAGACCCATCTATGATGAATAATGACAGTGGATAGGACAGATTCCAAGTTATGGTAAGTACATGACTTTTTTTTTTTGGTGCTAAAAGTAATTTTCCAGAGATTATTTCATACCATTTTTCCAGAGTCCCTCAACCAAAAGGTTTCTTGATGTCCCATCCAGCCAGAGGGAAGCTGCAGCTCAAGAGATTCAAAAGCTTATAGACAAGAGTCATCCAGGAGGTCCCACTAAACCAAAGAGGATTCAGAAGTTACTCAAGATTCGTTATAATACCCAAGAAGACCAGAAGCCTGAGACCAATTCTGGATCTAAGCAAACTGAACCAATTTGTGAAGAACTCAAAGTTCCGAATGGTCACTCTTCAGTCCATTCTGCCTTTTTTACGCAATTCAAGGGTGTTTGGATGTGCTCAATCGATCTTCAGGATGTGTACTTATCACATCAAGATGAACAGACAATCCTGAAGATTTCTGTGCTTTTGACTGGGGGCCAGTCACTGTCAGTTCAGAGCCCTGCCCTTTGGTATTGCCACAGCCCCCAGGGTGTTTACCAAGTGTATGGCAGTGGTAGCAGCTCACCTGAGATTGCTGGGATTCCCATTGTGTCCATATCTAGATGACTCGCTCCTCACTGCCCCAACAGGGACTGTTTGCTCCAACTTTGTCAAAGGTTAGGCATTTCAGTCAACACCTCCAAATCTCATCTACAACCTGTACAGAGCCAGAAGTTCATAGGTGCTCAGTTCAACACAGTAAGTCAGATCGCCTCTTCCTGTACATCATGTGGACACAGTCAAGTTTCAGTTACAGCAAATTCTTGTTCACCCTTTATCTCCAGCCAGACTTGTCCTGTAGGCTCTAGGTTTGATAGCAGTGGCCATAACCTTGGTTCCAATGGCTCATTTTTATGTGTGTTCTCCATTGGACTCTAGTTGTTCAGTGGTCTATTCTGCATCATCATCTACATTTCCCAGTCAAACTGATTTGAGTCTGCAAGAATCATCTTTGTTGGTGGATTTAATTGGATGAAGTTTACCTAGGCTGTCTTTATATTCTGTCCCCTCCAGTATCCATGGTAACCACAGACCACTACCAATTGGGTTTGGGGGGGGCATTTCTTGGGGCAGACAGTCCAAGGTATGTGGTTTCCCCAAGAGACAGTCACTTATCAGTATACTAGAGATGAGAGCAGTCCTACTAGCATTGCAGACCTCTCAAGATGTTTTTCCTGTGAGGGACCATTGCTGTACAAACTGACAACATGTCTGTGGGTTGGTACATCAACAAACGGCGGAATCCAATCTTACCCCCAGTGAGAGTGTGGCAGTGGGCGATCTCCTTCAACCGCTTTTTATGGCAATGCACATACAGTGGGAATCCAGCGTATTAGCTGATAAACTCAGCAGGTCTTTTCTGATGCCTCACGAGTGATTTCTCTATCAGTCAAGTGGTGGAGAGGATTTTCCATCTTTGGGGCCAACCTTGCTGAAATCTTTTTTGCATCTCCTCACAAGTGCAGCAGGCTCTTTGCCTTAATTCCCACTCAGGGGGAGTCACCGACAGATGAACTAGTCCACCTTTAGCCCTCTGGTCCCCTTTATGCTTATTCCCCAATTACTCTGATTCCAAAATTTTTATAGAAAGCACTTCAGTTGAAAAGTTTAGTTATTCTGAGTGCCTCCTTTTGGCCTTGTCAGGTGTGGTTCACCTTCCTTTGGTCTCATTTTTCAATATCCTCCATATCCCAGTCTAGACGCTCTCTCGCATCCCTTCAGGATGAAGCATCCTGATATTCTAGGCCTCAAATGGACAAAATGTTTTCTCCCATTCCATTGATAGCTAAATAGCCCACGCTGTCCTCCCCAGTCCAGTAAATACTTGTCTCTTCCCAGAAGGCTTCTACAGGAGCAAATGGAAAAGATTCTCAATTTGAGCTCTTCAGAAGGAAATTGGTTCTTTCACTGCTCCAATGTATGTGGTTCTAGAATTTTTTAGCATCTATTTTTCAAGAAGGTGCTACGTTTTCTAGACTCAAAGTGCAGTTAGCAGTTGAATCTAACTTTCACTCAGGAAAAAAATTCTTCCTCTTTAGCTTCTACCAAATTGTGCAAGACTTTTCTAAAATATATTTTCTTACTTAGACCTCTTGTGAAAGACCCTTCATCTCGTTGGGATTTAACAGTTGTACTCCAAAGGTTGACCCGACAATCCTTTAAATCGGACTTAGCTGATGGTTCAATATTTGTCTTTGAAAACAGCATTCCTAGTAGCTGTCACATCTGTGAGGTGAGTTTCTGAAATCAAGGCCCTGTCTTCCAAATTACCTTATTTTTCACAGAGATGGTCACTTTATGAACAAATCTATCCTTGTTACTGAAGGTAGCATCTGAATCGAATATCAGTCAAACAATTCATTTGCCTTCTTCCCAACTTTTTCTAATAAGGGAGAGTACATGCTACATCTTGTAGATATACATAGACAACTACGATTTTATCTCTACAGAGCAAAAGATTTCAGGAAGTCAGAGGAGTGATTTGTTTCTTTCTCCCCAAAGAAACTGGGATCATCAGTTTCTAAAGTTACCCAGGCCAAATAGATTACTGATTGCATTTCTTTTGTTTATACTCTGCAAAGCCTCTCACTATCAAAGCCTTCTGAAGCCCATTCTGCTAGGTCATCGGCAACTTCTTCCACCTTTTGGCCTAGAACTTCCATTGATAACATTTGTGTAGCAGCTACCTGGTCTAATACTTATAATCTTATTGCTCATTACAAACTAGATTTGGCTTCCAGAAGCAGAGCTGCTTTTGGTTCTGCGGTTCTCTGGAATATCCTTCCATGAGGGCAATCCAAGATTCACGTAGCTGGGGTCTCTGTCCCAGCTATTGAGTAACGAATGTAAATAACAACATTAGTTATTAAAGTTGTATACTCACCATAACTAGACATGTTTTTTTCTAACTAGACCTGTATTGTCCATTTTCATTCTTCCTCAACCCCTCACCCTCATTCCCCTTCCTTTTTATCTCCTGGAGGGACCTTATGGATATTGTGGAACCAGGTTTTAGCCCCAGCTCTGGTGTTCTGTTCTCCTTGCCCTATCTTAGGATTTATAAGGCAGCAAACTCAGCCTGAGGTATTGCTAGTTGACTGGAGCAATATGGGTAGAGGGAGGAGCTTGTGAGTTGGATCCAAAAGTTTAGTGTATGCGTCCGAGTCGGATCCGAGATTGGATTGTATATCCAGTCTTTGAGGAAGAAAGAAAACACACAGATGCCTAGTTTTGGTGAGTACATAACTTTATTTTTTAATGTTTTATCTTTTGGTTTAATTATATTGTAAATCTGTTTAATTTTTTTTTTTTACTGTAGCTGGAATTTCTTACAGGTTTTATATATAGTCTATTTTTTGTTGTACGACTTTTGTATTTCAGTGTTCTAGTGTAGTGCTCCTGAAGAGTTCTTACTACCATATTGGGCAGTTGCTTCTACACTTAGTAAATTTTGAAATATCCTGCAACCAGCATCACTGATCATTGATGTTAATTGAACATTCTAATCAAAGTCCTTAATAGAAATAATCAAGTTATTGTAATCAATATGTTTATAGCTGTATTTCCTAATTCATTTTGTTCTAGTAGAAGCAAATTTCAACTTGTAACTTACTGAATTAATGGGGCTCCAATTGTTAGATCACATATTAAACTAGGTCTGTCCATAACAATTATGTCTTACATATTATACCTTCTGGTACTGTCTTCTGCCAGCTGTCCTATACCATGCAGTGAAATTGTCTACAAACTCCTTTTCATAACATGTTTTGTTACATATGATTTCAAGATAATCTAGAAGATTCCAAGATAATTTGAAATCTCCCAAGAAAACAGTATTTTACAAATTAAAATATTTGTCTGATATCACTTGGTATTCCCAGTGCTGAATCTGTATATGGACTGTAATAACACAACAAAATGTTTAATAATGTGTTCCTGCTGAAATCAGAAATGTGATCTATGGCCCCTGTGACCCCCCTGCACTAGCCCACTAATCAAGGAGCCTCAATCCTCACCACTGGCAGCACTGGGGAATGTACACACTGGGAGGATAAGTATGCACACAATAAAGCACAATGTCTTTTAAGAGCACACAGAGACCACAGTCAGTCTGGATCTGATTTCTCCAGATCTCCGATAAGACCCCCCACTGGCACAACTATAGAGTTGAGTCTTTAGCCCGGGTTCTAGGCTAAGTCCTCCAACACTCTCTCTGTCGAACCAGTGCTTGTTCCTGCCCAAGTAGCTGACACACACACACTCTTGGAGATTTGTTTTACACGCACACACACCTGGGAAAGGCTGGCACAAGTTTACTAGCTATGCCCCCTTCTGCCCAGGTAGTTATCACTGCCACCAGAACCCCTTATCAGCTGTTTTAAGGCCCTTAACTGGTGTCCAATCCTACTGTGTAATGTCTGTATTAATCCAAATGATAGTCTGACTAAAGGTAAGGCTGTTAGGAGTGGCCTGCACAGTGCTATTAAATAAATATGTAGGTACTCTCAGAACTTAAATATGTCCCACAAATATCAGCCGCAAAGATATGTTTAAGTATATTTAATAATAAAAAAATAAAAAGAAGAAACCACTCAGTAAATCATCGCAGTAATGTCAGAGTTCAAAATCATAGGAAATATTTGAAACAACAGTGCAGGACGGTCTCAAATAAATACAGAAAACATCAAAACTAATCTTTACTATATTCCGTACTGAATCTAAAAGAAATTGTTACCCTAGTTAACTTACAGCAAGGAAAGACAGATGTGGTGAGTCGGTGTTTCTAGCTGATGCTGCCAGGTCAAGGGGAAAATACAAAATGTACAGTCACTCTCTGAGCGTTCTTAAATTAATATAAAATATTACTGCTGGGATACTTGCAGCATGACATCACTTTTTGTCACCTGACTTCAGTTCCCAGGCTCAACAACCATTGCTAGAAACAAGTAGCATTTAGCATCTTCCTGTGAAAATATATAGTCTTAAGATGTTTGCAACTGCTGGAAGACATAAAACAATAAAACACATACAAAACGATACAGAAGGCTCCATAGTTTTAGACATCCTGTGTCCTTGATGCATTGAAACAATCTCTTTTATTATGTGGTTATGAAACAATTTAATTTCAACTGTTTTCCTGAAGTTTTGCAAGTTAACCTTTTATGTTTCAGTTTTCACTGTTAAAATATATATATATATTTACACACCAATAGTAGTGTATATACATTTCTATTCTCTTCCAGTAGGGTACACTGTGGATACATCTTTAAGCTCAGTACTTTACACACACTTCTGTACCAGCAGTTTGATATGCACATAACATACAGTTCTAATACATTGGTTAACACAAACATATGAATCATGTTGATATTCACAAATTACATATAATTATTTACAAAATTCCAGCAAGCTGGGCTGGCAGTATTTCTTTTTGTGACATCCCCTTCCAATTCGTATAAAGGTTTCATCAGAGTTGATAAGATTGTGTTATTGATCAATAGAGTTACACCACCTGTCCTAATGTTATTTTGCAGTTTTTAATATTTAGTGAACTTGTAAGGGTGTAACCCTTCTGTGTTTCATGATTCACTAGTTGGTGCAAATATTGTTGTAATTTCCTTCATAAATTATTCCATTTAGCTCATAAAATGTATTTACTAAATTCTGGACATTGCAAAAGTAGCATTTTAGAACTGACTTAGATCTTCAGTGTCCGTTACTGGTAAATTTGTTAACCTTTGTTTCTTATAAAAAAAATGTTGTAGATTCTAAAATTTTACCAGCTTACAGATGTTGCTCCATAAAAATTGAAAAGTAGATTGTACACACGATGGCAGATTATATGCAGACAATCTTCCCAGTATGTTTCAAGTTTAATATTGTACACTAGACTCTGCTTCCTTAAACAGTTTTGAAAAATATGTGCTTTTGTAAATATGCAATCTTAATGGTTTGGTGATAGCATAATTTCATACAGAACCATATTAGCATGTGATTATTCCATTTTTACAGTAATTTTCAAAATGTAATTCTTCATATGGTTTAAGGATATATGTTGTAAATCATTTGTTCCAGCATGCATAACAACTAAGTTATACTTTGGATTTGTTGTCAGTAATTTTATTATCATCTGGGCAATATCAATTTGTTTCAGGCTAGGTATTCCCGCAGCTGTGATTTTGACTTTGTTTATAGCTGTTAGCTGTCTTTGCTGGTTTAATCATCATTTCTAATATCTTCTTCTGTTGCTCTGCTACCTTCCCCTCCTAGTACACATCTTTAGTTTAATTGCCATGTCATTGTTCCTGCTGTCAGTATCAAATGTATTTCTCTTTTTTTTTCTAGTTCCAGTTCTTACACACTGCTTGTGAATTGTCTAATATTTTTGTTTAATTTTGCATTTCTAAGATGTTGCCTTTTTATTAGATTCATAGGCTGTTACTAGGCAAACGACCCGGGTTGGGGCTTTTCTAAGCCTAGCCAAGTTTTCCCAAAAGAATAATGATGTCCTGTATCCAGATAGGACATCGAGAGCCAGACATTTATAAGCTACCTCTGTCCATAAAGGACATGGGTGCCAGGCTCGGAGTAAATTTCCTGATTCTCCCCCATCCATTGGTTTAGGTTGCACTTAAATTGGGTAATAAACAAACTCTGCTTTACATGGATGGGAAGCCTGTTCCATAGGAGGAGCAGTCTCTGGGATACATATCTGTATGTCCAGCATGTTCTGTTCAACTCACAGACAAAATTCAGGCCCCTAGACCTTGCATTTCTAGCACTCTTTGACTTACGAATATGTAGGAGATTCATAAGTGTGGGGTTTGTGGATGCCGTTAAGCCAGGTAGAGATCACCCCTCAGCAATCTATAGGAAACTAAGTAGAGGGAAAGGGGTTTAAGGTGCTGTGCATAAGGCAAGTTTGTTACGCCTTGTATTGTTTTTGTAAGGAACCTCTGAGGTTGCTCTAATTGTTGCATATGTCTGGTCAGATACATACCAAATGGAGTATTGTACTCTATGATTGGTCTGATAATGGCAGAATACAGTGGGATAATGAACTCTTTGGACCTAGATGCTGCCTTTACTTACATGTAAAAGGATTTCCTCACCACTGTGGCCACATCATAGTTGAAGGTTAGGCTACCGTCTACGTGCATACCCAGATCTCTGACCACTGGAACGACTCTTAGGTGTATTATTAACATAGTAATTAGCTGCAATGGTTGACTTCCAAAAGGCTACAGTTATGCATATCTTTGCATTGAGTTTAAGACAATGGCTTTGGCACCATTTGTTAGTCAGGGTTGCACCTTGTTGAAGAATTTATTTTATTTTTATTTTATTTTACATTTGTTGACTGGGCTAGTCCAGCTGGATATATGTCCATTTTCAGTGGAGGCCCAGAGAGAAAAGCTCCATCGGTTATAACAAGTTTAGGGAATACAAAAAATAACAAAACAAAAATTGAGCATAAAAGATAAAAAGACTTTAGTATAGGTATTATACATCTCGGAGGAAATATCCATGACAAGATAGTATTCCTAAAAAAGTTATTAAATAATTGCAATACGCAAATTTGATAATATCAAAACGTAGTGTAAATAATACATAGTCTTACTAATATCGATGTCAAAAATATTTTTATTTTTTTATTTATTTTTTTTTATTTTATTTTTTTTACAGTATATATGAGATAAGTTATATCCACAAAGATGTTATGTCAGTGGGGATCAGTCAGGATGTAGTAAAGAGAGAAGGAAGTATTGTGGTAGAGGAAAGGAAGAAGAAAGGTTAATCAGGGTTGGTACAGGAGCAAAGCCAGTGTTTATTAAGATGGATTCTCAGTTGTCTTTTAAAGAGTGGAAGAGTGGACAAAGATGAGATATTGGGTGGAAGTTTGTTCCACATTTTGCCAACTGAGTTGGAAAAAAGGCAATCTCCTGCAGCATTATTGGGTTTGGTACTATTAACTAGTAGTTTATCTGAAGAACGTAGTTGTTTCAGGTTGTTGTAGGGAGTAAGGAGGTTAGAGAGTATTGGTGTTTTGGATGGTTGATATAGAATGTTGTGAGCTATTAAGAGCTGTTGATAAATGAGCTTGTTAGGAAGTTCAAGCCAGTGTAGTTGTTTTAAGTTCAGGCAGTGGTGTGTTCTAAACTGGGATCCTGTGGCAAATCGAGCAATATTATGGTAAGATGAAGCAAGTTTCTTAAGGTTACTTTTAGAGAGATTAGTGTAAATAGGGGAAGCATATAGAAGGGTAGAGAGGAGGTGAGATTGGGCTAAGGTGGTCCGGGCTTCAGGTGTAAGGAAGGATTTGATTCTGTAAAGGGATCCAATCTTTTTGTTAACTACTTTTATTGTGTTGTTGATGTGACAATCAAAGTTAAGATTGTCAATAGTAATACCTAGTAGTTTTGTAGAACAATCAGGAGTAATATGAGTGTAATCAGTGGAAGTAATAGAGAAGTTTAGGGAAGTAGATTTATGGGTAGGTGAGAACAGTAGTAATTTGGTTTTCTTGGGGTTAAGAAGTAGACAACGGTCAGAGAACCACTGTTCAACAGTGGTAAAGGTTTTTTGGGTAAGAGTTTGGAGTTCAGCTTGAGAAGAAGCAGTGCAGATTATAGTGGAATCATCTGCATATTGTATGCAAGTGGTGTTAGAGATAGCTGATTGGAGGTCATTAATAAAGATAGAAAATAGAAGTGGGCCTAGGATAGACCCTTGAGGTACTCCTATAGAGATAGGAAGGAGGGTAGATAGTGAACTTTTCCAGAGTACTGCCTGCTGACGATTTTCAAGATAAGAAGTAAACCAAGTTAAGGAGGAGGGATCAAGTGCAAGAGATTTTAGTATGTACAGAAGAAGTTTATGATTAACCATGTCAAAGGCTTTAGATAGGTCTATGAAGAGAGAAGATGAGAGATTATTGATGTTACGGTTATAGTTGATGGAGTTGGTAAAGGAGAGTAATGCAGTAGTGGTGCTGTGGGAAGGTCTGAATCCATGTTGACTATTGGCAAGTAGGTTATTATGGAGAAGGTGGTTTAGTAGTTGTTTATGGATACATTTTTCCATGATTTTAGCTATGGGTGATAAGAGTGCTATGGGACGAAAGTTAGAGAAGTCATTAGACTTGCCCCTTTTGTGTAGGGGAATGATATGGGATATCTTCCAGATAGAAGGGACAATACCCTCCTTTATAGATCTATTTATTAGGATGGCAATGGGATAGGCAGTGGCTTTGGCTCTATTTGCAGGTATTCTGCAGAAAGCTTGTCTGCAGATGGGGTGGTAGGTTTTAGTTTTTGGAGTAGAGATTGGATATAGGAGGTAGATACAGGTTGTAGGTGAAGGGGAGGAAGAGTAGTTTTTAAACTAGGTGAGAGTAGTTTAGAAGTGTCAGGAGAAAGGTGGTTTGCAAGAGTTTGGATGGCACTGGTGAAGAAAGAGTTGAAGTCATTGGCTATTTGTGTGGGATTATCTGGGTCAGAATCCTGAGGGTTTGGTATGATAGCTTGGCCTGGGGATAGAAGATTATTAATACTAGTCCAGAATTTTTTAGGTTCTTTTATGGTGTTTTTCTGTAATTGAAAGTAATGGTTCTTTTTGTCTGTCAGAATAGCTTTTTTGGTGCTGTTTCTCAGCTCCCTAAAGTTTTGGTGGTCAGTTTGGTTTTTAGTAGACCGCCATTTATCCCAGGATTTATTTCTGAGAATAATTTTTTGCTTCGTATTCTTGGTTAGCCAGGGTGCTGCTTTAGTTTTGGTTCTAATGGTACGGCTTGGGGCATGGTGATCTAGGATAGATAGGAATGTAAAATTGAAGTATTCAACTGCTTCATTAAGTGGGAGATGTATTAGTTGAGCTAGAAGCTGTGCAGAGTTAAAATGTTTTTTTGTACGTAGAGTTTTGTAAGTGGTGGGTAAGGTTAGGTTAGTTTTGTATCTAATGATATAGGTTAGAGAGTGGTCACTAAGATCATCTGGAAGGATGCCCGAGTTGTAGGTTTGTAAGGGAGTATTAGTAAGAATCTAGTCCAATGTGGTTTCAGTATTATTGGTTTTATTAGTTCTAGTGGGACTATTAATGAGTTGTTTGAAGCCATATAGGTTGATATGGGAAGTGGGGTTATTACTGTTACAGGAATGCCAATCTATGTTAGTCTCCTAAGACTAGTGTTTCTTGAGGGAGTTTGGTTGATAGTAGGTCAAGGATATGTTGAAGGGTGTTGATATTATTTCCAGGAGGGAGATAAGCACAAATGATATTTATGGATTTCTAGTGTCTGCAGGGGAGTCTGTTTTCCCCAGCTTGCAGTCATCTGCAGACTTGGCTAGCCATAAAATTTTAGCATTTGCTTCCATTTCAGAGAAATAGTTGCCAAAAAGGAGCTGGCCTATTACTCAGCCATGGAGGACTCTGCTAGTGACTGGTCTCTTGTTGGAAGTGGCCTCACCTAATTTGACCACCTAGGGTCCTATCAGTGAGCCAGTTGGCTGTCCAGTGGGTGATAAAATGGTTTATACCTAAATTAGCGAGCTTGTCTATAATGCCTGAGTGGTGTATTGTATCAAAAGCCTTGGCCAGGTCGAAGTAGACTGTGCACAGTCTTACCTTCATCCAGTGCTTTGGTTACCCTCTCAAAAATGTCCACCAGATTTAATACGCATGACCTTCTTTAACAAAGCCAGACTGTGATGGGGTTCAGTGTTTGCAGGTTACCTATATCCTTATTTATCATGTCCATGATGATTCTTTCCATGGCCTTACATATGAGGCTGGTAAGACTTATGGGTCTGTAGTTAGCCATATCTGTGGTTGGACCTCATTTGTGCAGGGGAATGACTGTAGTCATCTTCCATTCCTTGGACACAAAACATAACTGAAGGCTCCAGTTGAAAAGTGATTCAAGTGGTTCAGAGAGGTCATGTTTCATGTTATTTATAAACATCCTGGGATGTTATCGGGCCCATTGATGCATTGTTTTTGGCCATGGAAAGTGCATTGATGACCTGTTCCCTAGTAATGGCTGGGGGGATTGTTGTGTGGTATTTCCTTTGGACTACTGGGGGGGGGGGGGTTGAGCTGAACCATTAAGCCAAAAGGTTGGCAGTGGCCTCAGTTAGTGTGGGTTATGACATTTATAATAAGTTTTACATATTGTTGTGTATTTTCTCTGAGGTTACTGACATAGCTGTAGAAAGCTTTGTGGTTGCCCTTTGCCTGAGAAGCTATTTTTTCTTTAAATTTAGCCTTTGAAGTATTATTTAACCCTCTTAGCTGCCTATTAGATTGGTCGGGGGGCTTTTAGTATGTATGACTTTGTACCTCCTATGCTTGGCCAAGATTTTTTTTTCCTTTGTTGTTTAACCGATTGATGTTGTGATTCCACCAGGGAGGCTAGTCTTTTAAGTTTGTCTTATTCTTAACCCTGTTGAGCACAGCTTGCTTGATGCAGCTATCAGTATGGCTGCACAGAGATTTTGTAAACAGTTCAGTGTATGTTGTGATGTACTGGGTTTGGGGGGTGCTTGGAAATTAGCCAAGGTGTTGTTTAGCAGAAAGAGGTTAGCTTTGGGATAGTTACTAAGCATTTTTGCTTTCACTGAATGCCCAGATTAATTTTGCCCAAACCCTTACTGATAGCCCTGCAGTTAGGCTGCTCGTTCCATTGTTGCTTAATCCTACTAGTCTCCCTCGGGCGTTCTCTGCCTTATTTTAGCAGCATCTAAACTGGGAAGACTTCCTGTTACTAGCCAAATTACAGTGCATCTGCAGCGCAGTTGTTATAGCCTGCCTACCCCTACAAATCCACCAATGTCTTAATCCTACTCATCTCCCTCGGGCATTCCCTACCTTATTTTAACAGCATCTAAACTGGGAAGACTTCCTGGGGACTAGCCAAATTACAGTGCATCTGCAGCGCAGTTGTTATAGCCTGCCTACCCCTACAAATCCACCAATGTCTTAATCCTACTCATCTCCCTCGGGCATTCCCTGCCTTATTTTAACAGCATCTGAACTGGGAAGACTTCCTGGGACTAGCCAAATTACCATGCATCTGCAGCGCAGTTGTTATAGCCTGCCTACCCCTACAAATCCAACAGTGTGTACATGTTTTACCATGTACTGTTTTTAACTGATGTTAAATAGTAAATTTAGTTGTTCCAGTGTACATGCAGCATTGCGCTAGCCGCCTACTGTAGTCCATATCTCCCCTCTCGTCTTTCTTTCTCTCGCTAGCCTTTTTACCTGATAAACTCTTAACTTCTACAGTAGTTTCACCATTAGGTGGCAGTATACTCCCATACATATACAAACATTCCCCATACAATCCCCACTAATTCTATACCAGCCTTCTTCCTACTTGATCATTTCCCCACACTTAGTCCCACACACTTCTCTGCTCCCTTAGCTTTGCTAGTAATTACCTACACATTGTATACATTTGTGAAATTCTGTTTTTGTACTTACCTCGTGACTATTACCATAACCCCGTGGTCCTGAATGGGTCTGCATTACTGATTACTTTTCTTTGGGTGAATTCTCTTCCTCAGCTCTCTATCTCACCTTCTCCCGCACCATAAAAAAACTTCAATCCCCAAATCTTCTCCAGTATCTTAACAGATAAACTGGAACCCTCTAAAGTCCCTTCCTTTGGACGCCTCTGTTTCACATTTCAGTACAGTTTTTTCTCTGATCTACTTAACTGCTTTGCCTCCTGCAGAACCAGAAGACTCAAATCCAAAACAGCCCCCTGGCTAACCAAAGAGACAAAAATCCTTATGCATCTCTGAGGAAAAACCTGGAAATACTATCAAAAATTCAAAAACCCTCTTGCTGAATACAAGCAACTACAAAATCAAGTAAAAAAACAAATATCATTGACCGTAAATCCTTCTATCTTAAACTTCAAAACAACCATAAAACCAACCCTAAAACATTCTGGAGTAGCATTGCATCAATTCTCTCCCCAGGCAAGAAAGAAAACCCCTGCCCTGACCCAGATTCTCCTGACCTTCTTCTAGCTACCTAATTCAACTCCTTTTACATTGATTCCATAGCTAAACTTACCTCATCTTTCCCTAATAATATCTCCTCCAGCATATCTGAAAATATGGCTTCATCCTCCAATAACTCTCAGTCTCCCCCCTTTTCACTCTCAAGTCCATTCCTACCCACACTATAAAAAAACTCCTACTAAAATTAAAACCTTGTTCTAATGCCCCAGATAACATTCCATCCAACTTTCTCAAACTAGCTGCTGATGGCATAGCCCTTCCTGTCAGCATCCTAATTAATCTCTCCATCCAAGAGTCATATATACCACTCCTCTGGAAAAATGCCTTCATCATCCCCCTCTACAAAGGAGGTAACAACTTTTCAATCTCCAACTTTCACCCAATAGCTATCCTGTCCCGTCTCCAAGATTCTCGAAAAATGTATCCACCTGCAACTTTTATCCTACCTACTTGACAGCCACCTATTGACTCCAGCACAACCCAGGACATAGCACCACCACTGCCCTCTTTTCCTTCCTCGAACTCATCAACTCTGCTCGAGACTCTGGCGACATAGATGTTCTTTGTGTTTCACTGTTACAGTCCTCACATTTGGGGTTATCTGCTTGCAGGTAGCCCTCAGTCGGCCTGATTATCAAAGTCTTGGATCCTGCGTCTGTTGCGGTCTCATCTTCCATGACATCAGGTAGTCGGGGGGGTATAAAGCATGCAGCCAACGCCATTTTATCAGACTTTCTTGACATACTGTATCTGAAGCAGAAGCAGTTTGCAAGTGCCAGTCGGCCGACTCCTGAAATTTTCGTTTTCGAGTTTCAGATCTGAAGTCTTCAACTAAGCTAAGTACCCCATTGGGAAACCTTTTTCTTGCTCTAAACCGATGTCAGTAAAAGTTAACAATTGTATTTCTTGTGGAAAGCAAATACCTCATAAAGATTTTCATTCGTACTGCATTCCTTGCCTAGGCCCAGACCACGACGTATTTCGCTGTCAGTTTTGTGCCTTATTCAAACGTCGTGCTATTCGTCTGTTCATTTTCGCTTCTAAATACTTAGGTACTCAGTTCAATTTATCCAAAAATGGCTTTGGTAAGCCACCTGAACACCGACTTTCTGAAAAAATGCAAAGGTAAAGACAGAGACAGACCGCATAGGTCCAAAGCTGCCGACTACGCTTCTAAGCTAGTCACCAGTTCGCTGGTACTCAGTGAGGCGCATTCGCAGCCCCTAATACCCGCTACTTCAGATTTGCAGGCCTCTACTGAGACCCATTCAGAGTCCGGTATGCCGCAAGATGCTTCTTCGACTATGGAACCTGCGGATGTCTCTACCTTGGATGGGTCCGGAGCCACTGTGCAGGCACCGGCTTCTGAGGGTGTATTCAGGCCTACTGACTTGCATATTAAACAGACGCCATCTTCTTCTTCAAGACCTAAAACTCGACCCACGCCTAGAAAACAAACGTCCAAACCACATGGTCAGGCCCACATGCCTAAAAAACAAAAGATAAGAATGGCTCAAGACCTTATTACTCTAATTAGGGGAAGCCAGCCTTCTCCCTCTAAGAGACCTAAAACTGATTTTCCTTCTGATTCTTCTGATCAGGATTCTGAAATTTATGTTTCTTCTGATGACCTGGATTTGCTCTTATCTACCTATGAGGATTCTGATGCAGAGGACTCCATTCCCTCTGCTTCCCCTTCAGAAGATGTTTCTTTTGGTGAAACCTTGCACACTCTTAGGGAGCATTTCCGCTGGGAAAGCTAGGATTACTCTGACTCCAAAAAGAGGCTTAGGGAATTCTTACTCCTACCTCAACACAGGCCTTTAGCTATTCTTCCTGTACTGGACATTGTAGATGATGCTTTCTTGGAATCTAGCCTTGCCTCAGATACTTTACCTCCGGCTCCCAGAAAACCTGACAGATATTACAGAGTACCTGACTCTCACAAGTTCCTCTTTAAGAATCCTACTGCGGACCCAGAGACCATTTCACAGGGACCCAAAGGCATTAAGGCTACTACTGCCAAAAACCCTACCCCCTCTGATCGAGATTCCACGGCCCTGGACAGATGGGGTAAGAAGGTATACACTTCTGCTACTTTGGCCATTAGGGCCTTAAACTGCCAGTTTCATGTGTTAAATTATGTTATTGGACTACTTAAACAGAAAATGATGCTGATTCCTGACTCTGCTGAAAATCAAGAATTACAGGATTTAATGTATTCTGCTGAACAAGTCGGTAAACATACTTTGCATTGTGACTCTTTAGAAGCATCTTGCAAGGCTGCTGTCACTGGGTCTGTTCTTAGAAGGCATGCTTGGCTTAAGGAGCAAAATTTGCCAGATCATGTTAAAACTAAATTACTGGATGCTCCCTTAAGCCAAGACCGCCTGTTTGGCAACAAAGCAGTAATAGTACTTAAAAAGATGGAGGAAAACGCCAAATCTATGCAAACTGTTAAAGATTTCCTGCAAGTACAGCCTCCCAGATTTAGTAGACATTGACCTTCTAAGAATTGGTCCTTTCCTGTCTCTTCCAGGTCTCCTCAGTCCAAACCCAGGAACAGCAGACCACCTAGGCTACAGTCTCATGGTACTCACAGGCCTAAGCAGTGGGGGCTCCCACTTCCAAAGCTCTGTACTTACCTTCACCAAGCCTTACTACTTGCCTATTTTTTTCTAAATCCAAAGCTGGTTTTGCCACTGCACTCTTGCAGGGCTTAATAGCTGGTCCTAATGCTCTAACTGCCGCCCCACTTCCTTAGCTTTGGGAATCTACCAAAATGTAATTACTGCAACAGTGAAACACAAAAAACATAGTGCTGTTGTATACACTTACCATAAATGTAGGTGTTCAAGTGTATTCACTGTTGCAGTCCTAGTTACCCTCCCTGCAGCCCCCTGACTTCTATTGGCTATACCTTTCTTCTTGTTTACTGTATTTAAGCTTTCTGGTGTATTTGCTTTTTATTGGAGGTATAATCTTGCATATAATTGCTTCCCATTGTGGGGGCACCTGACATCTGGGGCAAGAAAAACTGATGTAATGGCATTGGCTGCATGCTTTATGTACCTGACGTCATGGAAGAAGAGACAGCATCCGACGCAGGACCCAATACTTTGATAATCAGGCTGGCTGAGGGATACCGTCAGACAGATAACCCAAATGTAATGACTGCAACAGTGAATACATTCGAACATCTACATTTATGGTAAGTGTACACAACTCTACTTTCTCAGTAGAATGCGCTGATGAGATGGGACTGGGAGGATTGTGCAAAATCAGATTTGTAGTAGAGACTGGCAACTCAAAAGCCACCAGGTTTAAAAGTACAACAGCAGTAGAATGAGTTTGTGGGGAAAAATCAAATGCAGACAGAGATCAGCAGTAGTCAGGCAGAGAACAGCAAGACAAACAAGCACTACAGATAGGTTAGGCTGTCTCTAAATATTTCCATGCAAGTTAGGAATGCTATTTCTCATCTCCTACCACTAATTAGCTGGATGTTATAAACTGAATACAAATAATTATTTTCTAATATTTAAGTAACCCTAGCCAAGACATCTTTAAACTCCAAAAGAACAAAATACTTAAAACAAAACAAAATGCAATATAAGAAAAACCCTAGCCAAGACATCTTTAAACTCCAAAAGAACAAAATACTTAAAACAAAACAAAATGCAATATAAGAAAAATGATAAAAAAATAGAAGTAACCAAACCTTAAATGAATAACTTCAATCCAAAATCAAGTGCAGAGATCAGCAGTAGTCATCTGTAATAATACTGAATCCTTCCATGAGATTTTTGCTGGATAGTTGAATTGGTTCTTAGAATTTATTGTAATTTGATTTTTTTGTAATACTCTTTGGATTTAAAATCTTACAATGTGATAGCTCATTTGTTTCTTCGTTACATTCTGTATTCTTTTATGTACATCTTATAGCTTAGCATTTACATTTTTTTGTTGAGAGGGCTCCCTGTGCCTATTTTTTTCATTAGTTCCTTCACTCAGTACAGTAATGTGAGAATCAGCTGCTGGAAATGTGTCATTGTCCGTTATCAGACAATGTTGTTTTCTATTAATGATGAGGTATCTGATAGATGGGATTTCTGTTTTTTGTACTTCTGTCTTTTTTTTTCTACAGTTTTCCTGTTTTTTTTTTTTTTAATGGCTAATGGTTGTACTAATGTTGTTGTGATAGTTTACTTTTGTTCATTTATTTAACATTTTGTTGACCGGGAAAGTCCAGCTTGAAATGAGCCAATTTTCAGAGGAGCCCCAGGGACAAATGCTCCAGATGCATGTCTTTGTAATGTGAGAGGAAATCCACATGAATGTAGTGAGGACATGCAGACTCTGCACAGACGGCACCCCAGCTGAGAATCGAACCGGAGAACCTCTTGCTGTGAGGTGAGAACACAAACCGCTGCACCACTACGCTGTCCATATTTATTTTCATTTTAGCTTTTTGTAATTCCATTTGATTCTTAATTATTCTCATTGTCAAAACTAATGTTACTAGATTTTTCTTTTAAGTCTTTTAACCACTCACTGATAAATTCTTATAATGTCCTTAAAGCTGTACCATTCCCACACATTTGATCGATTTTCTCATTAAACATTTTACTTTGTAGAATTTGTTAGACATCTAGCATTTTTGTAGTTATAACATAAAGCATGGCCCTATGAAGTAAAATGATGTATAATCCAGAGCTACCACATATACTTTTTTCTAATTAGGTAATTGTAATATGTATGAATTTAAGAAATCCATTGCATCAGTAATCTTAGTGTGTTTATATTAAGCTTGTGTTTACTTATAGACCCTAGCATCATCTGGGACAAGACTGTGGAACACCCAACGGGCTGTAGCCTGCTTCTCTTCTTGGGATTGGTGCTAACATTTTGCTTCTGGCGAGAATAGAAGCAAAACAGCATTGTATCCCAACAGAATGAAGCTGTGGTGAGACCAGCATTAGTAGTAGCCATTCATGCGACTACCTTCTTCATCATTCTTGACAAGCTAACTTTGTTTTCAGTAAGTACTGCTTGATTTGTTTCTAACTTCCGAATATCTGCCTAAATACTTCATTCTTAAATTTTCAGGGTCTGTGTATTTGTTTCCCCTCAAGTGTTTGGCAATGCTCTGTATAGACTCAACCTTGAGTGACATTTTTCCTGTACAAGCAGAATTGAAATTTCTCCAATACCAAGTTGCACACAACAGCTAGTTTCCAATGACGAGCACTGTCCACATAGGTGCAAACTGGATACTCCTGACAGTAATAGTCTCACTCCAACTGTCTAATCGATAAAAAGGGTCTGTTGCCATGGATATGAACTTTCCTACCGTCTCTGTTACTGGCTTGGTGGGTATGGGCTTCCTGATGCAATGTAGAAATTGCCTCTATATACTGACAATCAGTTAATTCTTTAACAAGCTGATGTGGTATGTGAGAGATGTATTTGCACAATTTCACTGGAGGCAAAACCCTCGCATAAAAGTACTCCTAATGTCAGTAAGGTTGTCAGTAGTACACACTATGCACCCATCATGCACAATTCAAAGCAGATATATCAACCCACATATGCTGAGGTACTTGCATGTAACCTTCCTACACCACAAAGACCTCCTAGACAAAGTACACATAATAAATACATTCAGCAGCCCCAAATGTGCTCTTTCAAAACAACACCCACATCAACACGTAGAGCTACATCTCATGGAGCCTCTGTCTCTAAGCCCATAAGGCAAGCCACCACACAATCCAATATTCTAGTCATTGGAGACTATCGTAAGACACACTGCTGTCCCTCTCACAAGCATGAGTAAAGAGAAAGTTACGGTCAGTTGCTTATCATGGGCTAGGATCCACCACATTATGCATGCACTCAGGTCATTGGACCACAATTACCAGTATGACTCAGTCACAGTCCACGTGGGAGTAAATGACCCTTTGATATTGATATCCTTTGAGATGTACCTCCCTAGACTATATGAAGAAGAGACATCATGGAGCTCTCGAAATATGTGTTTAGGCTGGTATGAGCCTAGCATCAAACAGCATTTTACCTTCTCCAAGGATGATGCCACAATACAAACAAAAGATGATTGACTTTAATAATTGGCTTAGTTTCTGGTGTTATTCTTGGTGGGTACAATATTTGTCAGCATGGAAGGAGATGGTCAAGAGACCACGGTGCTTTGGCAGGTATGGTCTACACCTCTCCCCTCTTTCTTTCGAATATTAGCTAAAACATTCTTTCCCCACAGTGCCTTTTTTAGGCAATGCCAAACTGAAAGTACTTCTGACTTAGCAAATCAAAATCAAGAAAATCTAAAGGTATTACTGCTGAATGCTAGGAGTCTAAGCAAAAAAACTCCACTCCCTAGAAGCTCTCTTTACCCTAGAAAATGGTGATGTCTGTGCAGTCACTGAGACATGGTTTAAAGCCACGGAGAGCACACCAATAGTGCAAGGGTTATAATGCCTTCCACACATTTAGGCCATCTACTTCACAGGCAGGAACTAAAGGTGGAGGTGTCTCCATTTATATCAAAAATAAATATACTTCAAGGCTGGTCTAACTGTCTTTATATACTCTGATCTTCCAAACCCATTAATGCATTAAAAGCAACTCCTTTCTTATTAAACTATGTTACTAATTATCTCTTGAATACCTTGATTGTATTTGCATTCCTTTATTATGCCTGTATTTCTGCATTGTAAACTATAGATTGTACTTGCATCCTTTATTATGCCTGTATTCTGCTCTGTAAATTTTACGGTGATAACCTGTTATACATACTGTAAATAGCTTTATCTGTCTCATGTATCCTAAGATGTTGTGTTAATTGCATTGTCCTAGCTTTGGAGCTTAATTCCTCGGGCCTCTGCTGAAAATTGACATGTATCCAGTTGGACTAGCCCGGTCAACAAATGTAAAATAAAAATAAAATAAATATAAATGGTCAAACAGGGCAAATCACTTGAGCTGCTCCATGTTCAAATCACCATAGGTAAAATCCAGTGCCACTTCTTTGCAAGCTATAAGCTCCTGTCTATGACCCAGAAAACCCATACCATGTATTTAAACTTTTTAGACCATGAAAATCTATTGCCAATCATTAGCGGACCAGCGTTCCGCTGTGGTGACTCCTAACCGGGGAAAGCCGAAGGAACAACAACAACAAGAAACACGAACCATCCAACCAATACCATATTCATAGGTGACTTTAATTACCCCACTATTAACTGGGAATCTTATATGACACCAAACATACATGCACAGAGATTCCTGGATTTTGTAAACACAAACTCCCTGGACCAGATGGTCAGTACACCAACCAGGGGTGGAACCATACTGGATCTGGTCCTCACTACTATGGGAGGGAGACTGTTGCACACCCCCTACTGTAATGCTGGTAAGGTCAGACCACAAAATGGTATCCTTTGAAGTAAAAATAAAACCTGGAACCCCAGCTAAACCTGGAGTATTCAGGAACTATTCTAAGGCTGACTTCCTTCTATTAAGTATGAACCTGACAACATTTCAAGCCTTCATAAACCCTGAAAACACTGCTGCCTATGCAGAACTGTTCACAGAAACCCTGTACAAGCATGTTAATAGCTGCATAGAGGCAGCTGTACCCACCAGGAAGAAGTACAGAACTAACTCAAAAAACAAGCCACACTGGTGAAATCACAAATTCAATCGGCTGTATAACAGGAGGAAGAAAATCATGGCAAAAATTAGGAGGTGCAGCATCCAGCAGGATAAAAGCACTCTCATCAAGCCAAACAGACATCTCAGAGGACAAATAAAGTGTAGCAAAGACAAATTTGAGTTAAGTTTGGCCTACCAGGCTGAGGACAACCACAAGCCATCCTTTAGCTATGTCCGCAACCTCAAAGGCAATCCACAATTGTGTGCAGAACTCATTGTAAATGGAGCTACCTATACTGAGCCAGAAGATATAGCAAACCTCCTGGCTGATAAATTCAGCTTCAACTTTACCTCTTTCTCTCTCTCTCTCTCTCTCTCTCTCTCTCCCTCAACCTTCCCTCAGGAAATATCATCAAATACAACTCCCCCTACTATCACTAGGGTACAGGTCCTTAATGCTCTCTGTAAAACCAAGAACACTGTATCAATGGGCCCAGACAGACAGTATACTAGGATGCCTTCTAAATTGCATGAAATATGACCTATCAGGGCCTCTGGAATTACTATTTAACTGTAGCCTCCAAACAGGCTTTGTGCCTCATGAATGGAGAAAGGCAACAGTCATCCCCTCTGTACAAAGGTGGGCCATCTACAGACCCATAAGCCTCACTAGTCTTGTATGTAAAGCCATGGAAAGAATTATCATGGAGATGATCAGTAGAAATGTAGTAAACCTCCAGACACTAGACACAACCCAGTTTGGTTTAGTCAAGGGCAGATCATGCCTACTCAACTTGGTGGACGACTTTGAGAACGTCACCAAAGCAGTGGATGAGAGCAAAATCATTCACACTTCCTACCTTGACCTAGCCAAGGCATTTGAGACAATACCCTACTCTGGGACTGTTGACAAACTTGAGAGGTTAGGTGCAAACTCATATGTCACCCAGTGGATAGCAAACTGGCTCACAGACAGGACCCAGGAAGTTAAAATTGGGGAGTTCATCTCTACAAAAAGGCCAGTCACAAGTGAGTCCCCTCAGGGATCAGTCCTTGGACTGCTCCTTTTTGGCATTTACTTCTCAGGTCTCTGGCTGACTTAATTTGTAGGTGATTGCAAATTAGGCATTGTCATTGAAACTCACACTGACACAAATGTTCTCCAGGAGGGGCTGACGCAAACAAACTGGTGTCAGAGCCATGGACTAAAACTAAATGCCAAGAAATGCGTAATAGTATCCTTTGGGAAGTCATCCATCCCTGGTAACTATTATATTGACAACACACAATCCTTAGAGCTTGACCCAGTAGTCGGGGACTTAGGGACACAAATAGTAATCTAGTCTTTGATCAACAAGTGTCTACAGTGGTGAGGAAATCATTCTATGTTGTGCAACTTACTAATTTATAGGTTTTTGCAGGTTCATAGGTAGGTACTAGGCTATCTGCCCTAGGGCCTGTAGAAGCCTAGCCTTAGCAATTCCCTGGATATTTCTTCCCACAATATATACTTCCCTGGGCCTACCTTTATTCCTAGCCTTTAGCTAGATATTGGTATATCTGTTCATTAGTGTATAGCTAATGTTTGCTGCCGTATGCATTATTTGCTGTTGTATTTATATTCAATTGTTCTTCATGTACTCTGCTGCTCATTTATTGTTCTGTGGAGATTTTCTCCGGGCCTCCACTGAAAAAGGGCCTGTGTCCAGTTGGAATTTCCCAGTAAACAAATGTAAATAAATGAATAAATAAATAAACTTATTAACAGAGGTGTGGCATCTAGTCTAAGGAAGTCATTCTGCCACTGTATTTGTCACTCATCAGACCCATCATTGAGTACAGTCCCCCTTTGGTATGTACCTAACCAGGCATATCCAGCAATTGGAACGTCCACAGAGGTTCCTGACTAAAAGAATACAGGGCATAAGTAATATGTCCTATGCAGACCACCTCAAGGCCCTATCCCTGTATTCCGTCTCATACAGGCTTTTGAGAGGAGTTCTATGCCTGGCATGCAGGACATTGTCAGACCTCACTTTGATGGACCCCCTGCATATCTGCAAAATAAACAGCACCAGAGTTACCCATTCTAAATACTTAAACCTTGCCTGTGATATGAATAGGACCTGCTGGAGAGATAGGTATGTATCCCAGAGACTACCCCGTTTGTGGGACAGGCTCCCCATCCATGTGAAGCAGAGTTCCTCTCTAACCCAATCCGAGTGCAACTTGGACAATTGAATGGGAAACTGGAAATTCATCCCTGGTTTGACACCTATGTCTCTAAGGACACAGGTAACATGTAAATGGTTCATCTCCCAGGCCCATGCTTACACTTATCAAGGATATCAGAACTTGTCAAAGATTTGGGATGTATGGCTAGGCTTAAAAAGACCCTTGGGGTTGTTAGCTTAGTAAATACTTATGAACCTATCAACTTATAACATGTATCTGTTATAGTGCACATTCTACTATCACAGTTAATCGTAAAACATAATTGTTACTAGTTAATGTAAGGTCGAATAAATCTAATGTTAATTACTAAGTGATTGTACACAGAATTACTCTCTAAAGCTAAATGAGAGTGGTCAAACACAGTTTGTAATTACTAAACAGATTTAAAGCACCGAAACATGTCTAACTTATGCTATAGCAAACAGTAACTTTTATCACAATGTTTACATGTTATATGTAATAGTTTGAGAGACAAATTATTGTAATGCTAAAACTTAAGAACGTACACTTTAAGAATCTAGATGTACACAGAAAATTTGGCAGAGTATTGTTTAGACCAGTTTTTCTCAAAATCTGAGCTTACTAAGAATATTGTTTGTAAAAAAATACTTTGTGACAACAATGTAAGTGATAAAAAGAACACTGTTTAACTTATTGTTATTCATACTCAGGCAACTTGAGTACTTAATTTCACTAAATATTATTGTTTTACTGATTTCTTTTAATATTAACACCTTTATTGAATTATCACTTAAGACATAGGCAAACATATATTTATATTAAAGAAAACAAACCTTAACATGTTGCCAGTTTACATACATTATACAGCACATAAAATTTGTTAGTTAAAAAATGGCAAGACACCTTGGCAGAGCAACAGTCACTATTCCAGTTTCAGTTCTTTACTTAGTTAATGGAAAGCAAATTTGAAATAAACGCCTCAGATAGTTGAAGATAACCATCCAAACTGATAACCAAAAACAAGTTTATGTTGGACAATAACTGTTAAGATAGCAGTTGTTAAAAGTACACACCTTCTGCAAACGGTTTGCTGTAAAATAGTCAACGAAACACGCTGGCTGTTTAAATCCCAGTAAGTTTTTTGAATTAACAGGTCGGTCTTCACCTCACCAAACACCAAGCAGAAACTTGTTCCACCATTAAACAACACCATCTATTATGTGTTGAAATTCTGTCTTCACTTCATTACAAATGGAAACAGCTGTCCAAAATGCACTTTTGAAAGGACCACAACAATGTAGTCTTGTAAATACGAACACTTTATTGACAAAAGACTGGCAAGCGCTTTCACCTTATAGGATATATATATGTGTGACATCACTTCCCTTGTGCTTAACTCACATTCAAACATTTAAAGCAGCACTAACTATATAAAAAAGTATATGAAATACAAAATATAAGGTTGGTCAACTATGATCAGCTCAACATATACTGCTTAAAATCAATTATATAATGATAAAAAATAAAAATATATATATAAAAATATGAATGTCATACTTACATTCTAAATTTGAACACACTCTGCTGTGCTATAGTGAGTTATTTAAGATAACATCAAATAAGCGTTTTTTTTTTTTTAATTTTAAAACAAAATAGAAGCCTACAATTAAACTTATGCCAAATAAAAGTAGCTGTGCCAAACGAATTCAAGCATATAAAACCATTCATTGTTAATGGATAAATGCCTCTCTAGGCATGTCATATCAGTACAAACCCTGCGCTGAAAGTTGCATTTTAGGAAATATAAAGCTTAGAAATTATCAGGACTAAGTCGAACATATATTAAATACCCAAGTTCAAGTAAAGGCACTTCAGTCGAACATATATTAGATACCCAAATTCAAGTGAAGGCACTTGATTGTGCTTGAGAAACAAAAATAGTTCACTGGAAATAGCTTGTCAAAGCAATACCTAGATTCTAGGTTATATTTCAAAAATAAAGTAATATAACTACCATTAAAACTAAAGTAGCAGCATCAATCGCTGTTATGTTAGATGCACAAATTCAAGTAAAAGCATACACATATACTTCAAAACGTCATACAAAAATCTAAAAACTGAATTGCAAACATGGACAGCTAATCTCTGTTGAACATATATGGTAATTAATATAGGTTCACTGGATCGACATAAAATGAACTTGGAAACCTCAATGTCAGCATGATTAGAGCCAGTGCAAAGTATAAGGTGTTGTGTCTATTGTTGTTAATGACGAGACACAACTTCAAGATTACATTTTCCATGTACAATAGCCCTACTATTATTGGGGCTGGCTTTTTAACATCAACCAGCCTCTAATTATATCCACAATTTCAAGTATAGACTTTTAAAAATACTTTTAAGCATTATGAAAAAGCTAAAAGACAGACATAAATTGTTGCTCACGTTTCTAGTACATTTTATATTATATAAGATATAGAGCCATATCATTTGTATATGCTACTCAACTCATCAAATACCATTTACTACTTCCCAAGGTCTTTGCCTTTCAGTATTGGTTTAATACGAATCCTGTTATTTAAGCCAGTGAACCTATATTAATTACCATATAATGTATGTTCAGCAGAGATCAGCTGTCCATGTTTGCAATTCAGTTTCTAGATTTTTGTATGATGTTTTGAAGTATATGTGTATGCTTTTACTTGAATTTGTGAATCTAACATAACAGCAATTGATGCTGCTACTTTAATTTTAATGGTAGTTATATTACTTTATTTTTGAAATATAACCTAGAATCTAGGTATTGCTTTGACAAGCTCTTTCCAGCGAACTATTTTTGTTTCTCCTTTCAGAAGCACAATCAAGTGCCTTTACTTGAACTTGGGTATTTAATACATGTTCGACTGAAGTTTTTAACGTTAGTCCTGATAATTTCTAAGCTTTATATTTCCTAAAATGCAACTTTCAGCGCAGGGTTTGTACTGATATGACATGCCTAGAGAGGCATTTTAGCCATCTATTCATTAACAATGAATGGTTTTATATGCTTGAATTTGTTTGGCACAGCTACTTTTATTTGGCATAAGTTTAATTGTAGGCTTTTATTTTGTTTTAAAATTAAAAAAAAAAATGCTTATTTGATGTTATCTTAAATAACCCACTATAGCACAGCAGAGAGTGTTCAAATTTAGAATGTAAGTATGACATTCATATTCATATTTTTATATATATATATTTTTATTTTTTATCATTATATAATTGATTTTAAGCAGTATATGTTGAGCTGATCATTGTTGACCAACCTTATATTTTGTATTTCATATACATTTTTATATAGTTAGTGTTGCTTTAAATGTTTGAATGTGAGTTAAGCACAAGGGAAGTGATGTCACACAGACCTAAAGTATATATATATATATATATATATATATATATATACATATATATATATATATATATATATATATGTTAAAAGCTCTGTGATATGTTTGGTCTGAGGAAGCCTATAAGGCTTTTGTCAATAAAGTGTTCGTATTTACAAGACTACATTGTTGTGGTCCTTTCAAAAGTGCATTTTGGATAGCTGTTTCCATTTGTAATGAGGTGAAGACAGAATTTCAACACATAATAGATTGTGTTGTTTAATTGTGGAACAAGTTTCTGCTTGGTGTTTGGTGAGGTGAAGACCGACCTGTTAATTCAAAAAACTTACTGGGATTTAAACAGCCAGCGTGTTTCGTTGACTATTTTATAGCAAACCGTTTGCAGAAGGTGTGCAACTTTAACAACAGCTATCTTAACAGACAGTTATTGTCCAACATAAACTTGCTTTTGGTTATCAATTTGGATGGTTATCTTCAACTATCTGAGGCGTTTATTTCAAATTTGCTTTCCATTAACTGTAAGTAAAGAACTGAAACTGGAATAGTGACTGTTGCTCTGCCAAGGTGTCTTGCCATTTTTTAACTAACAAATTTTATTGCTATTATCGAGACACTAAATATAGCAGCTATTTTTTACCTGATTGCACAGCATGTTATTTTGTGTAATTCATCAATCTAACATTACATAAATTGCTCATTTCCTGCCTTCGCTTAAACCCCATTCCTCACCAGAATATTATTATGCATGTTATTGTTCCCATAATTTCCACTTATTTCTATGTAATTTGCTCCTACCCTTTTCTAAAGATCCCACTTCCAATTATGTCATTTCTGTTGCAGTATTTGAAATACGGTTGGTTTAGACTTTGAATTACATTTTCTAGTAATTGCTTTTTTTGTCAGCCACCAGCATTAAACTTAACAAGGCCTTACTATTTCTAGACAATTCCAGCTCAATAATTTCCTTGGTTACACCCATTTTATTTCTTGACAGAGTACTTTGTAGGACATTTTTAACACTTGCCAACTCATTACACTCCCAAAACATATGTTTACAGTTGCTTCTTTCTTCTCCATCATACCTCCAACATTTGCTGTGTTTGGAAAATCTTTTGGAGTCTACTTGGGATATAAAGATACTTGCACAAACACTTCTAAGCAAAAATCCTAAATCTTCTACATTTTGTTGCATACTTGGGTGCCACACACATGTCCTTCCAGTATTCCCTTGTAAAATGCTTATCCAGTCTCTATTCCCAATCTTTTCTAACGTATTCTGATTGATTCCTACAGTTATTGTGCAATATTTTATATCCCCCAGTAATTCTTCCCCTTTAAGAGCAGGTTCTGCTCTAGATTTAACAAGAAACTCTACCAGAGCAGGTCTTTCACTTAGGGACTCCACTATCCCTTTTTCTGTGCCTATATTCTGATATCAGTTTCTGATAGGGAAGGCAGTCTCTAGCCTGCAGTCCAAATGTTTCTTGGCCTATTCCCATTATGTTCTCTTTTCCTCTCCAGTTATTTGCTCCCAATAACTTGGTTCCTTTGCCAATTTTCTCCAATAAATTCCAGCCCCCTCTTGCCAATTCTCTGTACCCCTAATTGCAGTTATCCCTATCAGCAAAATGTCATGTCTCCATTCTTGTAATGGCTTAATTCTTAAAACATTTTCCACTACTTTATGAATATAATATTCTGTATGCCTGTTGTTGTTCTTAAGGATCTTCATCCAAAATCCCACTCTTATGTCTTAAATTTCTCCATTTCATCATTCCTTTCCACTTTGACTTGCTCCTTTCTGCTTGGGTTATGCATATGAGCCTTAACTGTATAGCTGTAAAATATCCCTTCAAATCAGGTAATCCTAAACCACCTTGTTCTATTCAAAGAATCCGATTATAGCACTTGACCTTTGCCCTCTTCCCCTTCCAAGTAATTTCCTTCAATTCTTTATTAATTATTGTCCACAACTTCTCATCTGGTTGCCAAAAATATGCCTGCCCTGTATATAAAACTAAAGAGACTGAAAACATTTCACTGCTGATATTTTGCTATCCATATTCATAAACAAGAGCTTCAAGTTTCTAAGTTTTTGTATTATCTTTTGATTGGTCTCTTCCCACATATCCTTAGCTGTCATAACAGAAGCCTTTTTAATTCATATTCCTAAATACTTCACTTTGTTTCCATAAGTGTGGGTACTGCTGAACCAATTCATGTGTGAGTGCATAATTTGCAGCTGTAGTCTTTGTTTTATTTTCATTAATTTTATTACCGGAAAAGACTTGAAACCGTCCACAGTACTAAGGTGTTTTTTTTTTTTTTATTTTATCTGATACAAAATAATATCATCTTCAAATAAAGCCAACCTTTCTTGAATATCATGCCAATTATATCCTTGAATATTTGAGTCCCTTTTTTTTTTGCAGATAACAAAGGGGAAAGAAGATATCCCTGCCTGGTTCCTCTGTATGACACAACTTATCGGAGTGGAGCCATCCCACTTAAATCTTGCCTCTGATCTCACATATATTCTCCTCCTCTTAGATTCTCCTAATTAACCTTATGTGACTGTATCAGTGAATAAAAATGTTGCCATTGCCCCACTCATAAACTCTAAGCTTATTCTACTGAATTCTTTCTCTGTTTCAAGACCTACTAACAGCAGTATTTTCTTACATCCTGCTTCTCTCTGGATCATCGCTTTCTATTAATGTTGTCAAATGTTTGCCTCCCCTCTACAAAACCACAGTGATCCATATCTATGAGTTTCTTTTAGCTATTGTAGACACAAACACTTTATAATTATGCTTAAAAATAAAAATGCATCTATGTGAAGCTGGTTCTGATGAGTCTTCAGTGTCTTTAGCTATTACAGCCATAACAGCTTTTTTCCAGAATGTTAGTTCTTCCTCTCCTTTTAAAATACTGTTAAGTAAAACCTTCCAGATCTTTATCACTCTCTCCTAACTTCCAAACTTCCATAGGAATACCATCTATTCCAGGTGACTGTCCTGCACATATACATCACCATTTGTCTTTCATCACCTCCTGTCTTAACTGTTAATTGTTGAGCCTCATCTACCTCTAACCTTGGCATACTAAAGTCTTCCATAAATATTTCCATTTATGTTCTTTCTTTATTTCAAGACTTCTGTGCTTTATACCCATTTTCAAAAAACTTCTAAAATATCTCTAATACCACTACAGGATATCTTTCTTGGTATAGGGACTTCTTCTCTGACTAATATCTGGGGAACACCCCAGGTGCCTTGGAAATAATCAGCAGTGGTTCCCCCTGAATGTCTGATATGGACTTACCTCATCAGATGTGATTAAAGTCGGATTCCGACCAGCCGCCAACCCTGTCGTGGCCAAGGAATCCAACAGTAAAGCTGGACGAACCTCCAGGCATTCATTCACCTCAGGAGAGACGTCTAGTGGAGGTTGAACAGCAGAAGATTCCAGCCTAGGCTTCTTGACCTTCTTCAGTGATAGATGCCCCTTGGAGTAGGAGGTTTCCTCCATTGCATCTTTCGCAAGAACCTTAAGACACTGGTTCTCAAGATAAAACACCAAAGAGGAGAGTCTACTATGCAGGGTTTTAGGTACAGAGACCTGACAGATGGAACAGGAGGTATGATCATGCAAGGCACCAAGACAAAACTGTTTGTGGCAGTGTTTATGAGGAATATGTGTGTCTCACTGGCATTTACCCTTCCTGGATGACATGAAAACCCCACAAGCACAAAAACAGAAGGATAAGTAGAAAGAAATCCCAGCAGGGCGGTTATCTGCAATGGTAAAACTAACAGTGGAATGGGTGTTCAGAATAATGGTCTAGAGATGGTGTTCGGACTGGTGTCAAAGAAGTTCTGAAGATGGCATGTCCGGACGTCACCTTTATGTTCTAAGATTTGCTAGGCGCATACATGTGACATACGGTGTACCTTAAAGCAAACTAAAGGCTTTGGTATACTGTTTTGACATCTGGCTACTCTTGGCAGGGGATCCCTACTGTAATGAATACTGTAACAATGAAGATAAGGACATCTACCATTATGGTAAGATTTTACACAACTGTACTTTTCCTTCCAGTTTCTCTGCTACAGCACAAAATCTGTTTTTTTTTTTTTTTTCTGCATGCTCTGATCTCCAACTCTTTTTAAACGGCACTTCTTTAGAAGTCTCAATACTCAGCCAGCCTTTTCTTTATTTCAAACTCTTATTTTTGCAGTTTTGTCAGTTCATCTGAATAGCTGCTTAAGACTGCTTCTGTTTTTTTCCAGCCTTTTATTGTCTGAGTTAATATAGTTCTTTGATTTTTCATTTGTTTTAATCAGCTCTGAATACATTTGAATTATTTTTTTCCTCTAAAAATTACTGGAAGCCATCTGTAGTACCAAAGCTGGAGCTTGAACTACTTTTTGCTGACCAGCTGCAGGATTCTTCCTAGTTGGTGTTTTCTCTTCAAATTTTCTGATTGTTTTTTTCAGGCTGTCTAACTTTCTTCTTTGCTTTCATCCTGGCAGTATACTTGCTAACCAGTAAACATTTCAGGCTGTCTAACTTTCTTCTTTGCTTTCATCCTGGTAGTATACTTGCTAACCAGTAAACACATTTTACTAAAATTGGCAGAATTACTAGCCCTTATTTCCATTTCTTTTTTCTTACTTGGAGAGCTGAAATTAAACTGTTTATCAGTATACAGCCATCTTTGAATATCTCCAATCTTACTGAATTTTAATGTAGCCCAGTATGTAGTTAACACACTTAAGTTTAAAAGGAAAAAGATTCCAGCATGCTGGTTTCCCTGTATCACAAAATGACACAAACTCACAAAGCAATTCTCTGCTTCTATAAGAGACATGGGCTTGCCGGCTCAGCTTACGTCTGCTTGCAGTGGGTATGAATTAGTAGTATTCCTGGCTGTCTTCTAATTGGTCTGAAGACATGTTTAAGCACTTTCATTCTAAAACATACAGAACTTCTTCAGGGAGTCTGAAGAAGTTCTGTATGTTTTAGAATGAATGCGCTTAAACTTGATTAAAATAAGGGTTGGTGGCATTTTGTGCGGCATTTTTTTTGTTTTTTACATAGTCATTTAATATGCTGTTTTGTGATGGTCTGAAGACATATCAATCACACACAAGTCAAGAAGAAAACACGGAGTTTCCAACGTCTTTAAAAAGATGTGGTATTGCATTTAAATAAAAATAAAACAAAATGCCCTTCTGTCCCTCTAAGGGAAACAGGTGGTAAGGAAATAAACACAAGTTTTCCCGGTGAAGTAAAACTAAGGCTTTTTTTATTTGTCTGACACCGGCCTTAGGTCATCTGGTGCCCTAGGCAAAAGGGCTCCACAGTGCCCCCCCCCCCCCCCCCACACACACACACACACACACACTACCCGGTCCACCGATCCTGGTCTACCTACATGAAATAAATACGGGAAAAGTGCCCCAGCTAGCGCGGTGCCCTAGGCGGCTGCCTAGTTGGCCTGTGCCTAAGGCCGGCTATGCACATGTGCTTAAATCAGCAGCCATTAATCATTAGCTATGTTTTGTTAGACCCTTCATATTTATACAAAATAAACTTATGTAAAAGTGATATGCTAGTCTGGCTACTGTCTGCTTCTGGTTCATTGGCTTCTTGCACAAAGAACAAAATACTGTAAGCTAAAACAGTAAAAGTTTCCATGCTTGGTTAAGTGTATTTTGTATGAAGGAAGCAGACAGACTTCATGGTAATGGTGGAATCATTCTCTTCATGTTGACATAGTAAACCAGAATAACTGTTCATTCTTGAACAGTAAGCTGTGTGTTTGTTTTTGTTTATTTATTTACTTATTTAATTGTTTTCTTGCCAGATAGTTGGGCTGATAAAATAACTATTTCCATCCATGACTAGGACTTCTCAGGGGGCACAAATAGGACATTATAATACGGTTGAAAATGAACAGTGATGGACAATAAATTCAGCTGTTTTAGAAATAAACAATAGAAATCAGTAACAGCACAGTAGTACATAAAAAGTTAATAGCAGTGCATAATTGGGTTTAAGACTTCAGTGAAAATAAGGATGATTAAAGAAAGTTAAGTATAGCCATTCTGTGGTAATATTTATAAAGCAAGAGTAAAGTATGTGCAGTGGATAGAAAAAGTGTACAAATCCCTGTTAAAATGGCAGGTTTTTGTGATATAAAAAATGAGACCACAGTAAATCATTTCAAAACTTTTCCCGCCTTTAATGTGACCTATAACCTGCATAATTCAGTTGAAAAACAAACATCTGTTAGAGGGGAACAATGTAAAGAATAAAAAGTGTACAATAAGCTGGTTGCATAAGTGTGCACACCCTTAAACTAATACTTTGTTGAAGCACCTTTTGATTTAATTACAACATTCAGTCTTCTTGGGTACACACCTGCCATCAGTTGAAGAGACTCTGATTAATCCCAAATAAAGTTCAGCTGTCCTAGTAGGATTTTCCTGACATTTACTCAGTTGCCTGCTACAGCAAAAGCCATGGCTTGCAGACCAAAAGGATCTCATTTTTGAAATGGTATCGGTCACGAGAAGAGTACAAAACATTTCCACAGCATTGGATATACCATGGAACACAGTGAAGACAGTCCTCTAAAAGTGGAGAAAATATGGGACAACAATGATGTTGCAAAGAACTGGACGTCCCTCCAAAGTTGATGAAAAGACGAAAACTGGTCAGGCAGGCTGCCAAGAGACCTACAGCAATACTGAAGGAACTACAGGAATTTCTGGCAAGTACTGGTTGTGTACTACATGCAACAACAATCTCCTGTGTTCTCCATATTCTCCTTATGTCTGGACTATGGGGTAAGGTTGCAAGACGGACGCCTTTTCTTACACAGAAAAGCATCCAGGCTTGGCTAAAATTTGCAAAACAATACATAAATTCTCTCAAAAGCATGTGGGAAAATGTTATGGTCTGATGAGACCAAGGTTGAACTTTTTGGCCACAATTCCAAAAGTTACATTTGGCGCAAAACCAGCACTTCGCATCACCAAAAGAACACCATCCCCACAGTGAAGCATGGTGATGGCAGTGTCATGCTTTGGGGTTGCTTTGCTTCAGCTGGAACTGGGGCTTTAATCAAGGTGGAGGGAATTATGAACAGTTCCAAATACCAGTCAGTTTTGGCCCAAAACCTTCAGGCATTTGCTGGAAAGCTGAAGATGAAGAGGAATTTCCCCTTTCACCATGACAATGACTCCAAGCATACATCCAAATCAACAAAAGAATGGCTTCACCAGAAGAAAATTAAAGGTTTGGAATGGCCCAGCCAGACCCCAGACCTAATTCCAATAGAAAATATGTGGGTGACCTAAAGAGGGCTGTGCACAAGAGATGCCCTCGCAATCTGTCAGATGTGGAGCACTTTTGCAAGGAAAAGTGGGCACATATTGCCAAGTCAAGATGTGCCATGCTGATAGACTCCTACCAAAGAAGATTGAATGCTGTAATTAAATCAAAAGGTGCTTCAACAAAGTATTAGTTTACGGGTGTGCACACTTATACAACCAGCTTATTGTATGTTTTTTATTTTTTATATTTTTCCCCTAACAGATTTGTTTGTTTTTCGATTGAATTGTACAGGTTATAGGTCGCAATAAAGGTGGGAAAAGTTTTGAAATGATTTATTGTAGTCTCAATTTTTTATATCACAAAAACCTGGCATTTTAACAGGGGTGTACACTTTTTATGTTCACTGTATTATATGTATACTACATCATTACCCACTATCTTTAATACACTTGTCTTTTACTCTTTTAATGGGAGTTCCTTTGATTTTATTTTAAAGCTTGCTTCATTGTCAGATACATGGTTTCAGCGGACTGGAATGAATTCAGCAAAAGCTCTGTCATCGGTTGCTTAACCAAAAGTGTAGTGAGGGATCAGTGTAAGAAGACTGCATGCTTTCCTTTTCTCTGAGAGTACACTTGTTGTCTAAAGAATAGTTTTGGGATCAATGGCAGGCATGGTCTTTCCTTTGTTATTTTGCAAAAGGTGAAAGATGCAATTTGTGGTGGTCAAGTGTATAGACTAATCCAGCTTGGGATCCTTGTGCTTGGCTCCTAAGGAGAAACAACAGAAGAGTGGTGGAAAAGCCCTGATAGCAACCACTAAAGTTGACAGCCAACTAGCTATATCTTCGAGATATAAAAGAAAATACTGCAGAAGCCTAGGTGTGGGTAAAGTGATCAAGTATTTATTACTAGATAGGTGAGTGCTTCCAAATATGAACATACCTAGGTTTGGGCAATGGCTATTCAGCACTGATGTTCTTCAGTAAGGATTTCATATCTTAGTGACTACTGCCCAGTCTTTAGTTGCTATGATCTGTTACGATTTTTTTGTTGGTAACTTCGACAAAACTTCCTCCTAAAAAAGCAGAGACAGTGGCTAAAACACCTTACAGTTACCTCCATGGCACTGTTCTGGAGAATGTTTATTATAATTATTTTAAGGGGTTTGGAAAAATAAAACAGATTGTATTATGGTGATGTTGTACAGTCTAGGAAAATGAAAGGTCAAGCTGAGTTTACTTGCAACAGAAAAGGCATAATCATAAGAGCTTGTCACTTTCTGCGACCTGGTCACAAACTTCAGCACTTTCAAGCAGTCAGTGACACCTTTCATGTTCATTTTGAATTGATCTGGTGAAGTATTTATTAAAGGCTCTGCAGAATGATTTACACTGGCTCTTATGAATGACCGTAACCCAGGCGAAGGACACTTTTGGTGATTAATCACTTTCTATTTCTTCTTACTGTTCTGATTACTCCGGCAATATGTTTTATATTTTTTATGTTCACAGCTAGCAAAGTACTTGAACATTGGAAAGACTAGGGTATGTCCACTTGGATATGGTTTTCTGCAGTCATTCCCAACATCACACGCTAAGGAATGAATAGCTACAAGCCTCTGCCTCCGCAGCATCTCCAGCCCAAAACAGCTGGCCCTGCAAATTCCTTGTCTCTCATTGTTTTAATGTTGAATAAATATTACACCATTTTATGGTATTTCCAAATTCAGAAGTGTACATCCATCCAGGTATAAAGGTCTGATTGCTTTAACCATGCACAGACTTCCGGAGTATTTTCTTTTACATCTTGAAGATGTAGTCCGTTTGCTGTCTACTTTAGTAGTTGCTGTGATGGACTTTCCACTTCTTTTTTTCCTTTATCATTTCGCAGACACAGATAGCCAAAAGATAGTAGCCGTAGTGGTAACTGTAAGCCACTGTGTCTTTTGCAGAAGCATACAGTGATGAATGTGAATCAGAAAGAAAGATGAAGCTACAAACTTTGAGTACAGTTTGCCGAAATTTTACTGATGCTAGTGTGAAATATTAAGGTAAGACATTTAAGTAGAAGTACATTTTCAGTGTTGCTTTACTAGCTAAAGGCAAGATAAGCATGCATATTTACAGCTAGTGGGGTTTGGCTTTATTGGCTTCTAAGCACCCATTAAAGTCATAAAAAATAAAAAGTCATGGGCTTTCAGAAGCCATGTATTTGAAACACTGGTATGCCCTTAACAATTCAGTTGCATATATCCTATGGACCTCTACTATTGGAGGTTTAAGGTATGATTGATTGATTTTATTTCTTTATTATATTTATTAATTGATTGATTGACGTTTGATTACAGGGAAAGTCCGACTGGGTAGAAGCCCATTTTCAGTGGATGCCTGGGTAGAAAAGCTCCAAATGATTACAAAACTTTGTAAGAACAATAATTTTGCAGTTTTCAAAACAAAAACATCTACAGTTTAAATAATTAGAACAAATTAGACACAATATAAAACATTGGTTAAGAATCAGTACAAGGTATATGATGATCATTTAATGTTTAGAGAAATTTTAGACAGTTTATAGAGAAAATGAAGGCAAGGCAGTCTTATAAAAATAGGACTCGCAATATGAAGTGAAGGAATAACAGGCCTATGATATAATTAGCAAGAAAGTCAAGTAAAAGAATTGGGTAGTAGTAAGGAAGTAAGTGAAGAAGGGAGAGTAAGGAGGTATAAAGAATGAAAAGGTACTGGCTCTCATTTAGGGATATAGTTTATCCTGGTTTTGCACAAGAGCAGAGCCAGATTTTAACTAGGAACTTATAGAATGGCTTTGAAAGATGGAAGGAAGGGTATAGATCTGTTGTTTACAGGTAAGCAGTTACAGGCCTTGGCAACCCGGTACTAGTACAGATGATACCCAGCAGATTTGTTATGTTTCTAGACAGACATGAATTTTTGGTCACTGGATCGCAATGAGCAACTGGAAACATAGTTGTGGAGAATGCCTTTTAGTGCTGGACAGGCAGATAGATTTATTTATTTTACATTTGTTGACCGGGAGTGTCCGACTGAACTAAAGCCCTTTTTCACTGGAGGCCCAGGGAGAAAAGCTCCAAATAGTACAAACAATTAAAATAGCATTGAGGTATTCTGGTATTTACAAATCCCATACAGTAGTTAAAATTTACAAGCCTAAAAACAAAAGGCAGATAACAAAGCACAGGAAGTAACATGTAGTAGTTAAAAAAGTTTACTAATCTAAGAGCGAAAAGCAGAGTATAACAAAAGCTTAGGAAGTTACATACAAAGCATAGGGAGTAAGCTGTTTATACTATGTATTATGTATTACATAAACAGTAACAGTATTTCCCAAGGTATTTGTAGATTTGAAAATTAGAGAAAGTTTGAAGTAGTTAGGGGAGAAGGAATAGAGTAAGTAGAGCAGAGGAGATAGGGTGATTATGGGGAGGAAAGTAAGGAGTAATAGAGATAGATGGTTGCTATGTAAGTTGGTTGTGGTCAGGGAGGCTGTGAACATTGGCAGGTCCAGTGTCTTATAAAATACTCTTTGGTGGCTGATTTAAATTGTTTGGGGTGTGTAAGGGTCCTAATTTCTAGTGGGAGTTTGTTTTATGCAATAAAGGGGTGGTAGCTATAAAAGTTGCATCCAGTCTTTTATTTGGGTTTGTAAACATTTAATAGATCTTGGGATGAGCTTTGGAGATGTCTTGTAGGGGAACAGTGGGAGATGAGGGATGATAGAGCAGGGCAGAAAGCTGACTGATGTGTGATTTGGAGCTGAGACTGGAGAAACAGGTGAGGTAGTTTGAGCCAGTTCAGGTATTTTAGGGAGAGACAGTGGTGAGATTTATATGTTTGTTGAGCTGCGAATCTAGCTATCCTGTGATAGGTCGATTCTAGTTTGGTAAGTAGGGAGGAGTGAGTATTTGGGAACAGTAAGTTAAGCAAGGTGGATGGTAGGCATGTGTAAGAGTAATCCTAGCTTCGGTGGTGAGGAAGTTATTTGTGTTCAGGAGTCATGGCGTCTGATGGGTTTTTCTGATGCAATTATTTGTGTAAATCAAATTTTAGTTGATCACCAATGGTAATGCCGAGTAGTTTTGTGCTAGATTAGACTTCTATAGGAGTATTGTTTAGGGACATTATGCAGAAGGAAGATTTTATATTGTTAACGAATTTAGGAAGAAAAGTAGCAATTTTGTTTTTTTAGGGTTGAGGATGAGATGGTTATTAGTGAGCTATGTCTCTACTGAGTTAAAGGATGACTGGGTAGTTGATAGGAGTTCTGAGTGTGAGTTGGCAATAGTGATGACTGTAGATCGTCCGCATTTTGGACAATGGTAGACTGAGGACAAGAGGAGTACAGTAAGTTGGTGAAGATATTAAAAAGTAGTGGTCCAAGAATGAATCCTGGGGGACACCCATTCTTACTGGAAGGGGAGTAGATAGTGCTGAGTGCCATCTCACTGACTGCAGCCTGTCAGTAAGGTAGCTAGAGAACCATGCAACTGTATCAGTGGAGAAGTTAAGGTCTGTTAGTTTGTTTAGTAGCAGAGAGTGAGAGACAGTGTCAAAAGCCTTTGAGAATTCAAAGAATAGACAAGGTATGAGTTTATGATCATCTTTGGCTAGAGTAATAGTGTTGAAAAAGGATAGTAGAGCCATGGTGGTACTATGCTTGGGTCGGAAACCATGCTATGTAGGAGTGAGCAGTTCTTCCTGTATGAGATAATGCATAACTTGTTTGTGTATACATTTCTCGAGGACTTTAGAGAGAGGGGAGAGGATAGCAATTGGTCTGAAATTAGAGATTTCTGAGTAGTTACCTCCTTTATGAATAGGAAGAGTGAACAACTGTTTCCATATTGATGGAACTTTAGATTCAGAGATGGAGTGATTTATTAGGATAGATACAGGCAGAGCAAGGGAGTGAGCAGCAATCTGGAGAAAATATGAAGGGATATTGTCAGATACAGAGCATGGTTTGAGCTTAGAGAGTAGGGTTTTGATGTAGGTAGTGGGAACTGGTTTAAGAGAGAAGGTGTTTACTGAGTTAGTAGTTGAAGAAGGTTCAGGGAAGTTAGTAGTAGTGGTGTTTGAGGAGTTGGAGTTAAATAGTTTGGAAATTGATTCAATAAAGTAGGTGTTGAAGGTGTTGGCAGTATCTTCCAGTGACCTGTCTGGACATGGATTAGGTGAAGTCCGGTTTCCAGGATTTAGTATCAGGTTTATAGCATTCCAGAATTTTTTTGAATCCGATTTTAATGTTGGAAGATTACAGTAGAAATCTTTTTTGTCTTTGAGTTTTTTTGTTTGATTTCTAAGTTCTTTATACCTTTGCAGTTCAGCTGGAAGTTTAGATTGTACCCATATTTTCCAAGTCCTGTCTCTGAGTGGTTTTAGATGGCCACAGTAATATGTTTGCTTTAATCTGAACTTTTCTTGGTGGAGCTAGTGAATTTAGAATGCTAAGGAAAGTTGAGTTGAAGGCTTTAACTGCACCGCCTAGTAGGAGCTGGGTGAGGAAGTTCCAGTTAACTCTAGAGAGGAGGGTTCTAAGTGTAAGGGTTAAAGTTGGAAAGATTGCAGCAGGTGATGAGCCTGTGTGGTTTAGAGAAATGGGGAGTATATCTGAGCACTTTTATTGGTGAGTGATCACTCAGGGAATCCGCAAGTGTTTCTGGATTATGGTATTTGCTGGTATTGGAAACAAGTATCCAGTCAATCAGGGAGTTTGGAGAATGAGAGTTATTAGTGTGAGTAGGTTGAGAGATTAGTTGCGTAAATCCATATAGATTTATATAATGTGGTGAGTTAGGATTGCTGAGGGTTTGCCAATTAATGCGTACGTACCCAAGAAGGATGGTTTCATTAGGGATGTTTTGGGAGAGATATGAGAGTATATGAGAGTATATTTCCCAGTAGGGGAATGTTGTCCCCTGGTGGAATACAGATGACTTCTACTGTAATGGTAGTACAGTCGTTGAGTTTAAAGCTTGCTGCCAGTACTTCAGCAGATGTAAAGGCAGGAACTGGTTACTTAGGGTGGGAGAGAGTGAGGTTATTTGAGTAAACTATGGCATCTCCACCACCATTTTTGTTTAAGCGGTCTAGGCGAAGTATGTTGTGTCCAAGGGGGAGAATGTCTTTATCTAGATTTTGTTGTTTAAGCCAAGTTTCAGTGACAGAAAGAACATCTGGGGTATGATGAGATATTCTTGCATGTAATTGGCTTACTTTAAGGATACTTTGAGTATTGATAGAATAAAAAGAAAATTGTTTATTCATTGTGGATGATTGGCTGGGATTGGGAGAGGTATTTAGCAGGGTAGTAGTTAGTAGTAGGACCTGGATTTGGATGTAAATCAACCCGATAGGAGCAAGGTCCTTGGGAAATAGTTAGGTTTTTATTTATAGTGGGTAAATGTTAAGGTATTTTGCCTTGTTTTTACATGTAAGAGGGTGGGAGGGAGGAATTTTTATCTTAGGGAATAGGGTATTCATAGTAAAGATAGATGCAGAGATGGCTATGGGTTGCTGAGGGTAAGAGAAGATATGTAAGTGAGGGATGGTGGGGATTTTGGAGTTGAGTGTGGGAGATGATGTGATAGTGAGTAGGAGGAGTAGTGGAAAGAGGAGTAGGGGAGAAATGTCTGAGACAGGCATCTTTGAAAAGGGAAATGGTATTTCAGATGGGAGAAAGTAGCCAGATGTGATAAGTGTGACAGGGTTGAGAGTTTGGGAAAGGTTAATAGATAATAGTGGGATGAGAAGTTATTTGAACAGGAGTGTAGTAGAAACTAAGGTATATTAAGAGTAGGCTGTGGTAGTTTGCTTTGGTACAGGAAGGGGAAGAGTTTGAGGGTGGGAGGAAAGAGTTGGTTAGGTTTAAAGGAAATGATATGGGAAGTGGGAGGGAATGTGGGTGGGAGGGGTGTGAAGTGAGTCCAAGTGCAGCGAGGGCAAATGGAGCGGTGCTACACTTGAAATGAGAGATTCAGCAAAAACAACCAGTAAGTAAGAAACAGATAGAGGGAAACTTTGTTAATCAAGATAAAGGAGGACAACCAGTAGACCTTTCTTTTTGACTTTTCTTTTAGCTGGGGAGTCTTTTGGAATAATGGGAAGGGGTTGAAGCAATAGAGGGTATGCCAGATAATATTCTTATTCATTTATGAGAGCAATTTTAGAGGCATGGATGGGGGAGGGTGAATAAGGATCAAGTCAGGAAGTGGAAATGACAAGGCAGTGTTCTTCGTGTTTCACTGTTGCAGTCATCACATTTGGGTTACCTGCTTGCAGTAGCCCTCAGTCGGCCTGATTATCAAAGTCTTGTGTCCTGCGTCGGTTGCTGTCTCATCTTCCGTGATGTCAGGTAGTCAGGGGTATAGAGCATGCAGCCAACGCCATTACATCAGTCTTTCTTGCCATGTGGTGCCCGAAGCAGAAGCAGTTCGCAAGTGCTGGTCATCCGACTCCTGAAATTTACGTTTTCGAGTTTCAGAACCAAAGTCTTCAACTAAAGCTAAGTACCCCATTGGGGAAAGTTTTTCTTGCTCGATGTCAGTAAAAGTCAATAAATTTATTTCTTGTGGAAAGCAAATACCTCCTAAAGATTTTCATTCATACTGTATTCCTTGCCTAGGCCCTGACCACGACATACCTCACTGTCGGTTTTGTGCCTTATTTAAGCAACGTACTATTAGTCATCTGTATATTTTCGCTTCTAAATATTTTGGTACTCTGTTCAATTATCCAGATATGTCCACGGTAAGCCATCCGACTACCAACATTCTGAAAAAACGCAAAGATAAAGACAGAGACAGGCCGCCTAGGTCCAAAGCTGCCGGCAACGCTTCTCCTAAGCCAATCATCAATTCGCCGGTACTCAGTGAGGCGCTTTTGCAGCCCCTGATACCCGCCACTTCAGATTCTCAGGCCTCTACTGACTCCCATTCGGAGTCCAGTATGCTGCGAGATGCTTCAACTGTGGAACCTGCGGATGTCTCTACCTTGGATAGGTCCAGCGCCGCTGTGCAGGCACCGGCTTCTGAGGGTGTATTCAGGCCTACTGACTTGCATATTAAACCGACCCCATCTTCTTCTTCAAGGCATAAAACTCGAACCATGCCTAGAAAACCGATGCCCAGACCACATGGTCAGGCCTCTATGCCTAAAAAACAAATGATAAGAATTGCTGAAGACCTTGTTACTTTAATCAGGGGAAGCCAACCTTCCCCCTCTGAGACCTAGGACTGAATTTGCTTATGATACTTCTGACCAGGATTCTGAAATTTCTGTTTCCTCTGATGACCAGAATTTACCCTTATCTACTTATGAGGATTCTGATGCAAAGGACTCTATTCTCTCTGCTTTCCCCCAGAGGATTTCTCTTTTGGTGAAACCTTGCTTACTCTTAGGGAGCATTTTCATTGGGAAAGCCAGGATTACTCTGATTCTAAAAAGAGGCTTAGGGATTTCTAACTCTTGCCCCATCACAGGCCTTTAGCTATCCCTCGTGTACTAGACATTGTTGATGATGCCTTTTCGGAATCTAGCTTGGCCCCTGACTCTCTAACTCCTGCTCCCAAAAAACCTGATGGATATTACAGGGTTCCTGACTCTCACAAGTTCCTTTTTAAAAATCCTAATATGGGTCCTGACACCATTTCACAGGGACCCAAGGGCATTAAGGCTACTACTGCCAAAAATCCTACCCCCTCTGATAGAGACTCCAGGGCACTGAATAGATGGGGTAAGAAGGTATACACTTTTGCAACCTTGGCCATTAGGGCCTTAAATTGCCAGTTTCATATGTTAAAGTATCAGTAGCATATTATTGGATTGCTTAAACAGAAAATGATGTTGATTCCTGATTGTGCTGAAAATAAGGATTTACAGGATTTATTGCATTCTGCTGAACAGGTTGGAAAACATACTTTGCAATGTGGTTTTGATTCACTAGAGGAATCTTGCAGGGCTGCTGTCACTGGGTCTGTACTTAGAAGGCATGCTTGGCTTAAGGAGCAATCCTTGTCAGATCATGTTGAAGCTAAATTGCTGGATGCTCCCTTAACTTGGGACTGCCTGTTTGGCAACAAAGCAGAAAAAGTTCTTAAAAAGATGTAGGAAAAAGCTAAATCTATGCAAACTGTTCCTACAAGTACAGCCTCCAAGATTTAGTAGGCATTGTCCCTCTTGGAATTGGTCCTTTCCTGCCTCTTCCAGGCCTTCTCAGTCCAATCCCAGAACCAGCAGAACACCCAGGCTTCAGTCCCAGGGTACGCACAGGACTAAGCAGTGGGGGGCTCCCACTTCCAAATCAGGGAGTAGTAAGACTCCCCTTGTGGTAAACTGTCTCAATGACTTAATTTTAAAACTTCAAGTAATCTTCGTGGTATCCCCGAAGTCTCAAAACAACCCACTAAAGTGTAGTGGGTCCAAAAACAAAACAGTATAAGAAACTTCTCTGTGTGGAAGATTTTCAGTCCATATATTTCTAGTTAATTACTGTATATTAATCAGATCAGACAATAGTAGTAGAAGTAGCAAACTTAAACTCGTCTTAAGTCAAAACAAAAAATAATAATAGAAAATATACAATTGTACAGCATTACTAAGTATTTGAAAGTAATCCAAGCAAGGCAGGCAGTCTGTTTCCAGTCGAAAATCCTTTATTAAGTACACAGACAAGCGATCCAAGTAAAACAAAAATAGAGTAATAATTTCCTCACAAGCTTTCTAAATATATATATACTTTATCAGGCATCGGAGTGGTTTCTTGTGCTGTAAAACAAAGTGTTATTGGTACACATGTTAAATTCACATCCCTTCCCCCATCAGTGTGACATTCAAGCTGGTCCTGCCCTACTTAGTAGCTGTCATGATAATGTATAACCCTTATGTACTTTAAATAAAATTTATAATGATGTGGTACCTCTTATTTAACCAGATTATTAAGTAGATTATTAATTCTGTGATTTTATCCAAGACAATATACTACATGGCTGGAAATATATCAACCTTAGTTCATTTGGCAATCAAAAAATATGTATAAATATATACATATACATTTTGCATGTAAAAATCAATTTCTATTTTCATAACCTATTGTTAACAAAGATCACTTTCGTCCTTCTAGACTTCTTCAGGTCTGTGTACAAGAACCCTAAAAACAATCTAAAAATATATATATAATTGTATAATTAGTTAGTATTGTTATTGCACATTATTTTGAATAAAGTGGAAAAAATAACAAGAAAAAAATAAAAATAAGAAAAAATGTATGTATGATGATGGAAACAAAATATACACTTAAATTTCAACTGACTTAAAATGGTATTTAAATCCAATTTATAGAATAAAATACAATACAAAATAAAATACAATTAGTCATGTAAACAATGTAGCAATTTTCTAAGTTCCAGTGCACTTTTAATTGAACAGTAGTAGTTTAGTCCAGGATTCCTAAAAGCTTTAATTGCCATATGAGTTCATGTTTCTCCAGAATATTCGGGATGTCTCCTTCAAGATCACCCATGTCTATGCGATCCATGTAGTATATTGTCTTGGAAAAATTGCAGACTTAATAATCTACTTAATAATCTGGTTAAATAATAGGTACCACATCATTATAAATTGTATTTAAAGTACATAAGGGTTATATATTATTATGACAGCTACTAAGTAGGGCAGGACCAGCTCGAATGTCACATTGATGGGGAAGGGATGTGAATTTAACATGTGTACCAATAACACTGTTTTACAGCACAATAAACCACTCCCATGCCTGATAAAAAGTATGTATGTATATATATATATATATATATATATATATATATATATATATATATATATATATATATATTTAGAAAGCTTGTGAGGAAATTATTACTCTATTTTTGTTTTACTTGGATTGCTTGTCTGTGTACTTAATAAAGGATTTTCGACTGGAAACAGACTGCCTGCCTTGCTTGGATTACTTTCGAATACTTAGTAATGCTGTACAATTATATATTTTCTATTATTTTTTGTTTTGACTTAAGACGAGTTTAAGTTCGCTACTTCTACTATTGTCTGATCTGATTAATATACAGTGATTAACTAGAAATATATGGACCGAAAATCTTCCACACACAGAAGTTTCTTACACTGTTTTAATTTTAAAATTTCCAAGCACTTCTCAACTGACTGCTCCTTCCGGGCGAAAGATTGCTCTGCAGGCAAAAAACTGGGAACACATTACCCAAGACAAATGAGTTTTAAATAGTTTCCCAAGGATACAGATTTCACTTCCACACTTTACCAACCCCAAACGGTTGGCCAGATCTATCCCCAAATTAGTGGGCAGAGGCTCAAAAGCAAGTACTGTCTCTCTTAAGCATAAAGGCTATTCAATCTGTACCAGAAGAGGAAAAGGGACAAGGTTTCTACTCAAGACTTTTCCTGGTACCCAGAAAAGACAACTCATGACGTCCCATCCTGGACCTTTCTGCCTTAAACACCTTTTTGATTACTCCAAAATTCAAGATGTTAACTCTTCACCAGTTGCTTCCTATGCTAGGCAAGGATGCCTGGTTGGCAACACATTCGATTTAAAGGAAGCCTACCTGCACATCCCAATCAGGGAATCTTGCAGAAGATACCTATGCTTCAAAGCAGGCTACATGCACTATCAGTTCCCTGGACTGCCCTTTGGCTTATCTACTGCGCCCAGGCTATTCACAAAGTGCCTAGCTCCAGTCATTGCATTTTCCAGGCAAAGAAATATTCAAATATACCCATACCTGGACGATTGTCTAATTCAGGCAGAAAGCCAGGACATACTTTTCAATCATCTGGCATTTGTACAAAAGGTGATAACTCAAACAGCGAAAAGACAAACTGGAACTAGAAACAAACCACTGATAAGAGACTTCAGACGGCACAAGAAAATTAATAGTAGAATTTAATATGTTAAGCGCTTTTCGTTTGTAGATAAAACAAACTTCATCAGACATATTGAAAATCTTAAAATCAGTCACATATATAGAGATAATTAACCAATCAATTCATCAAGTACACATAATAAATGAGCTGCATTTAACAGTTAAAAAGACCATTTTAAAGGGATAAGCACCTAAATAAAGACTCCACTCTCACTATTTTAAAAATATACATATAAAAATATATATAACGCACGGTAAAACTGTACTACAAAATATTATAACACCATACAATTAATTATAAATAATTCATGATAAACTAAAATATAAACAAAAAACTTTAAAAGTGAAAAAATATATATATAATAATAAAAATAGAGAACTTGTAAATATGTATAAATATGTAATGAAATAATTCATATAAAAAACATGGAATACCAAGTACAAATCATCTTATTAAACTTTTGATTTTCAAAATACTACTGATAGAACTTCAGCTTACATGGCAGATTAGGTTGAATGCGTACAACTCCCCCGGTTTGAATGAGGGTTGTTTCAGCAGTTTCTGCATTTCCATTTTTCAATTAATGAAGTGTCACTGGCACTTTTTTATTTCAATCTAATTGTCCCTCGGTTTAAAAACTGCAGTAACATAGCATATTCAGTGAAAAATTAGTTTACCAGGAACATCCCTGACTTTTCAAGCAACCTCTTCACCACACGCATTCTGTTCTGATTGATTAAGTTTAATACTGCTGGCTGCCAAAAAAGCAATTACTAGAAAATGGAAATCAAAATCTAAGCCAACCATAAGTGAAGTACTGAATATTGTAAAGGAAGAACTGGAGCTATGAGCTTTAGAAAAAGGAAAGAGCAAATTGCATAGAAGTAAATAGAACTTGTGGGAACAGTGCATGCTGAATAATGCTCAGAAGGAGGAGTGAGGTTTAAGGGAAGGAAGGAAATGTAACCATTTATGTAATGTCAGAGTGAATGCTAATTACTAAATCAAATAAAATGCTACTGTAGTTTTTCTCTGTGTACCTGTGTCACTGTTTTAGTTGTGATTTTATAAAATGTTTGTATTTAAAGAAAAATATTTGCAGAGGCATCAGAAGCCATTTTTTGCAGTACTTCAGATGAGTACATGAAACAGCAGCTCTGGTTTTATGAAAAGATGTCATTTGTAACAGAACCAAAACTTCTTCAACCTCAAATGACTTAAAATGATGACATGATCTGTATAAATATGCCTAGAACAGTGAAATGCATCAAAAAAGAGGGTACAGATCTTTATTTTATTTTACATTTGTTGACCGGTTGGTCCGACTGAGCCAAAGCGCTTTTCCAGCGGAGGCCTGGGGAGAAAAGCTCCACAAGTAAGTATAAACGAGTACAATGTAAATAATATATGAATATTCAAAATAAAAAAAACAATCATATGTAATACATGGTAACATCTCAAAGTATTTACAATCAACATAATAAAAGTTCTCCAGTACAATACTTGTAGAGAGTGGGACTCTGGTTCAAGTAATAGCTGCTTTGGTAGTAGAGTATAAATGTAGTAAAGACCTAGTTATGTCAAAGCTGATACACAGAAGGAGAGTAGATAGGAGAAGGAAAAGGTTAGGAGAGAAAGAGTTGAAAGGTAGGGAGAAGTTGGACAAGGAGGGTGGTTACAGTGACGGATCCAAGTTTTGTTTAGATAGTTTTTGGTAGTGGTTTTAAAGTGATGTCTATGATTGATGTTTCGAATGTCCAGTGTGAAGTTTATTCCAAGATTGGGCCAGGGAGTAGCTATACAGGTTTTGAGGTATTTTAGTTTTAGGCTTGTAGATAGCGAGAAAGATTTGTTCAGCACTATGGAGAGATCTTGGTGGTGAGTAGGGGGAGATGAGTGGGAAAATACTGTGATAGGGAAGATACAGAATAGAATGACTCATTTGAAGCTGAGAGAGGAGTAGGCTGTGAGGAAGGTCTAGTCAGTTTAACTTTTTTAGAGTTAGGCAGTGGTGTGAGTAGTAGGGGTGGTCTGCAGCAAATTTAGCCACTTTGTTGTAGGTGGATTCTAGTTTCAGTAGGAGGGTAGTTTGAGGGTTGGTGAGGATTTGTGAGCCATAGAGTAGGCTGGGGAGAAGGTAGGAATGGGATAGGGCAAGTCTGGCTTATTGGTTAAGAATTTCTTATTCCTGTAAAGGAGTCCTAGTTTTTGGTGGGTTTTCTTAATATTGTTGAGAATGTGTAGGTCAAACTTCATTTCGTCATCAATGATGTCCCCGAGTAGTTTGGTCTGTGATTCCACATTGATAGGGGTGTTATTGTGGGATGTGATTGAGAAGGAGGTTTTACAATTACTCATTTTTAGGGGTGAATAGCAGGAGTTTTGTCTTGTTTGAATTTAGTATTAGCTGGTTCTTGGTGAGACAGTTCTCAATAGATAGGAAGAATGCTTGGGTAGTAGACTGTAGGTCAGTGAGGGTATCTGCTATGGTAATAGTGGAGTCACCTGCGTATTGAATGAGTGACGACTGTGGGCAGGATTTGTACAGCTGGTTGGTGAAGATAATAATAGTGGGCCAAGGATTGATCCTTGAGGGACACCCATCTTAACTGGTAGTGCAGGAGAAATTGCAGAAAGCCATTTAACAGACTGGAGTCTATTGTTAAGGTAACTAGTAAACCAGGAGATGTGGAGGTGGACAGGTTGAGTTCTGAGTTTGTGTAAGAGGAGGGGGTGGGAGACTGTGTCGAAAACTTTGGAGAGATTGAGAAACAGACAATAGACCAGTTTGTTTTGATCTCTAGCTTGTGATGTGGTATTAGTGAAAGAAATTAGGGCAGTGGAGCTGCTATATTAAGGGGAAAGCTTTGTTGAGTGGGGGGTAAGTAGGTTCTCTTGAGAGGTATTGAAGGATTTGTTTGTGCGCACATTTTCCATTTTTAAAGTGGTTTGCCAAAGTTTGTACGTACATTGTGGTATTTTTCTGTTTGCCCATTCTTAGGTTTTTTGGGCCTTTTTTAGAAAAAGCTTCATATACTTTTTACTAAAGCATGACCCAAATAAATTTACTAGTTTCTATATGGACATTACCTTAGGTTAACCTGCAGTGCATACGTAGACTTTAATGGGGCACCTTTGCGCATGTGTGATGGTGCACTTATTAGAGTCTATGGACACAACATATGTTTTCCTTACGCTGATGTCTCTGAGATTAGAGTTCAAAGTTTTTACTCAGTGGCATCATCGTAAAGCAAAGATTTTAAAACTTTTTTCCTAAAGAATATAAGCCAAAAATATTTGTTGATGGTCAGAAATGTGCATCTGTTTGTGCCACATGCTATGGTGTACAGTTAGGTTGTAAATCTTTTGCAAATCACTTTAAGCAAAGTTCCATTGCAGATGATTTTCAGTTCTCTTTCCATTAAGAAAATATTTCAAAGTCAGAAGTGATGCATTTCAGCCATGCCGTAAGCTTCTTGTGAAGTTGTTAACATCTGTTCCAGATTTTGACTGCTTGATTCACATTTAAAAGAATACTGTATCACATAAGGGATATTGAATGATGATGTTTTGGTTTGCGTCATTGTAGAGGTTTACTGTAGTACTTATAAATGTACATAACAAGGTGTTCTTTTTACATTTTACTAAACAGATATAGCAATCTTAGCATATAAAGGTTAGAACATAAGGTGCCATTGTATAATGACTTTATGTATCTGAGGAGTAAATAGTACAGTGGTTTTGTCGTACAAATCTTTTGCTGTCTTTTTTTCTCTCAGACGGAAAATAGCATTTTGCAGGAAACATTGCACCGAACTGAAGATGATCTATCGAAGAGACTAAGTATAACTCAGCAGGTAGAATTATCTTTTTATGTTGGTATGCCATAACAGTTTTTAATGTATGTTCATTTCTGTGTTAAAATTATGCAATATAGTGCAAGTGCTACTTTGTCCTATACTATTGCTTAGGAGACTTGTCAGATGCTGTTAACTAAGACCACAAAAGCTTGCTTTCATAATGCAGTAGTTATATACACAAGCTGTTTGCTTCATTGGCACAGTGGAACAACCCAAATAGCAGCTTGGACATGGAAGGAGAGACGATGGATAAACGAGAGCCTCCTCTCCTTTCCCCATGGCAAAAGTAGGGGAAGCATATACCAGCGGGGCCATTAAAGGGATGCCTTTCAGAATTCGGAGACATGTCCCTCACATGCACCCAGTACACACCTGCTTTTAGAATGTAACAGGCATGTGCAATGGAAAAAATATGACCTTGTGGTAAAAGTTTCCACTTTCCCTAGTTAGACAGTGGCATGCACCTGCTGCTCAACTCTCACCTTCCGGAGGAGTGAATGGGCACTGTGATTCTCACCTTCATGGGATGAATGGGTTGAATGAGTGAGATTGAGTGAAAGTTCATTGACCAGCCAAGTGAGTAAGAGCAATAAACAGTGTGTCTCTGTCTATCTGTTATATAAATAGACTGGTACAGGCACACACGCGTATATAAACTGATAGGCACTCTAGTCATATAGTAGATAATTAGTCAGTATAGCAACATAAAAAGAAGAATACTCTTAACCAGTAATCATAGATTTGTAGGTATATGCTAGGCTTACAACCACCACGGCCTTTATAAATCTAGCTGTGCAATGCAACTCAGTTGTGTCCCTGTGTATCATAGGCATTTATTAGGAGGGAGTATGTTAGGAAGTTTCTAGAGGTTAAAAATTGTCTGTAAAGAGGATTCTTACCCTGCATCAGCTGTCCTATATCTCTGACCGCACTATACTTGTTGCACCTTGTGCCACAGTGAAGTTATCTTTTACAGCACACAAAAGGAAATCTCTTCAAATAACTGAAAAATATTGCAATAATGTGAAGGTCCTTGGGAGCAGAAAAAACACAAATAGATATCCACAAGAGAAGACAAGTAGCTGCTTGTTTTGGTGGCACTATTGATGAAGGTAAAAGATGTATAAACAGATGTGGTGACAGCTTAAATTTTGGATTTTCTACCAATACTGGTTCTGCAACTGACCTAAAAAAACCCCAACGTTTAAGCATAGATAGCTTTTTATTAAGTAACTGCTTACACAAATTTCAGTTAAATAATGATACTAATTATGTTTGATTCACTTAGTTCATATCTGCTTTAGAGTTCTGTTTTGTATATTTCTTGTAGTGGTTAAATTTTAAGTCATTGTTTTACTATACATTTCTTACTGTGTATTATACTATCCATTAGTCTATCAAATCTGCCAAAAAAACATGCTAGCAAAATATGTGATTACTGTGACTTGTAATATAAATTTCACCTTAGGTTTCCTCTGAAAAGAGGCTACTTAACCTAGTGGGACTAAACTCGGTCAACAAAAGAAAAATAAATATAAAAAATGAGACGTTTACAGCAAGCATGAAGAGCACTTTAAGGACAGTTGTACCCTGAAATCATTATTTCCTCTATTTTCTTCCTAACAAAATGATCTTTCTACTGCTACACACAGTGCTTGATTTACCTTTTACTCTCCATTGTTGAAATCATTATACCGTCCAACTTTGTCAGTGCACACTGTTAAGTTTTATTTATTAAACAGTGTATTTGGTTTGATTAAATCTTATTGTACTTTCTTTAGAATGTCTCTCTCTGGTTCTCATATTATAATTGTTGCCGTATATTAAGGTTGTTACCTCAGAAAAAATCCTGAATAGGAAGGTAACATGGAAGGAGGTCCCCTGCCCTGTTTAGTAATTGGTACCAACCCTAACACTGCCTCTTCCCTCAACCTTAACCCTGCACCTTGCCTTCATAAAAAACTTTCTGTAACACTGCCAAAATTCAGGCAAATTTGAGGCTAGGGTTAATCTGGTTTTAGTGTCTGTATCAGAAGAGGAAATAGGTTTATATTTATACACAGCAGTAGACATTCACAAACAGAGAGCTTGGGTTGCTGGCCAAGCAGAACAAGTGCCCTTACCCATGGCCTGCCTGCACTTTGGTATATAATGATAGTATAATTTAATCATTAGTATTAGCTAATTGATCAAATCCTCCTGTAGTGACACTGTGGCAAATGATGTATTTCACTCTTCTCTGTGATGCCCATGATGTATTCTTAAGATGGGTTAATGTAATGTGTTAATATAATGTGGTATCAATAGATTTGCTCTTATTGCCTGCTATATTAGAGGTACTACGTGTACTGATCAGCTGTAAACACTTTACGAAAATATAACTATTTATATCGACTGTCAGCATCACTAATGTTTAGGTCTTAATGCAGGATTTAAGGGCTTCCGGTTTTCTTTAAGTTAGAGTAGGTTTATTTTTTACAACTGTTGGCTCTAATATTCATGGTTTTATATAGTTACCAGTTTCCTGTGAATAAGCTGTAAGAGGAGTTACATTTGGCATCATAATTCTGTCTTTATCTATGGGTAATGTTGTACTTGGGTTATATAATCAAATATACCTATGGTGTTATGAGATGGTTTATAGAAAAAAGAGGGCGACAAAAAAATAAATAAAACTTGAAAAGGCAAAAAACAAATGTGCTTGCAAAAGACGTATTAATTTTAAAGTCAGGCATGATTTGTGCATTATTTAGACCTCAGCTTTGATGTTGCTGCTTGCTGGCATCTATAAGAACTCAGACAACAATAAAAACCAGAAGGGGCACGTTTCTAGCAAAGACAGAAAACCGTAAACAGATGGGGCACAGTCCCAGTTTTACAAAACATGTATTGCGTCTGACAGCAGACATACTGATGTGTTGTAGGATTGAGAAGTGAGAGAACACTCCAGGGCTTTCTCAGTCTAATGATGCTGTTAATGAGATGGTTGTCATGCACGTTTTAGGTTCATTGTCTAAATAGTCAGCTACCCCTGGCAGCATCCATTAGGAAGCCCAGCTGTTGCACAAAGCTGAACTTACAAAGGGGAACTACTTCATGCCACCCATAAAGAGATGTTTTCTGATCAAGCACCTCTGTTAATAGTGGAGACTGATGACTGGGTATTAAACTGGGGGGGGGGGGGTGAATTCCCAATACTTGACCCAAACCTCAACCTTTCCTAACCTCCTCCTGCACGGCTGGCATGTAAAGCATGACAGGACTTTGGTATCAGGTGGGCCATCCCTACATATTTAGCAAGGACTCTGCACCAATCTTGGTCAAAGATAGTTTAAACCCTAGGATCATCCAGGATCAAGGGAACAACGTTAATTACAAGACACAAAGGTCCTCCTCCTTGTCCGTGGTACCAACCTAGAGTCCCCTCTTGACTCCCTTACCTTTGGAGGGTATACCTTGGCTATAATGAGGAATCACTTTCTGTGACAGGCTGCTGAGAATTCTAATCCTTAAGGATTTTAGAGTTTACTGGGTTATGTCCCAGTTTACCCAGTGCAAGGGACATTACTGGTGTGTTTAGGACAAATTAACAAATTCCAGAATCTTACCCCTGCCCACAGACACCAAAACATGCCAGTAAGATGTTATAGGTCTAAAGGATCAATTCCTCTTTATAAACACCTTGTGGCAGACCCTGATACATTCTCTATAGAAACTACTAAAGGGGCCAAACTCCCACCTGGGAGAAATATTCTCTTCTATTTCTCGCACAGAAGTTCAAAATTTGAGGACTGCTTTCAGCTGATGCAAGAGAATGGTGATTGGTCCTCTAATGCTATTCCTTTATCCCAGAGGTCTTTCATTTTGCCTCAGCGATGTCCTGTGTGGTCTCACCCTTAGATAATATCTTAAAAGTGCACTACTAAAATTATACGAGAGATCCCTGGTATCATTGCCCTCATGACAAGGAAGGCAGACTAGCTTTTCTTGCCCCAAGGAGTTGTTGAGTTTAGGCAACCCTACATTAGAATTATGCACATCAGAGTCCAGCTATTTATTCACCAGACAGGGAGTACAGGGTAATGGCTAGATTTGGTGAAGTGAACTACCAAATGCATGTATTATATTTTTAAGAGGATATGGATGATAAAATGTACCAGGTGTTCGTGTGGTTACAAGCTGGACCAGTGAAAGAAAGTTAAAATAATCAGGTCACTAGAAATCTGTACTTATGGTCCACATCACTGCATTAGCAGGATCCAACATCACCTTGTATCAGTACTTCTGGCTGTGACTTTCTGACATCACTGAGAGATGACATTTTTGGATTTCTTCTCTTGTCCTTTCCTTTTGGGCCAGAAAGCTGATCAATATGTCAGACGCATGGAAAAGCAGGACAATGACCCCTCATCACTGTGGATGTAAATGCTCTCTTTCTACTGTTTGGAGAGAGAGAGAGAGAGAGAGAGAGAGAGAGAGAGAGAGAGAGAGAGAGAGAGAGAGATCAATCAGTTGTAGTCTCCAGAACCTGTTGAGTTAGTCTGTCTTTGTGATTGGATCCTACCAACCTCCAGTGCAGAAGATCCTTTCTGCTACAAACACCTTAGGACACTGTCACTACACAAGCACCTGTCCTAGTGAAGAGAGCACTACCAATGACATGCAGACTGTTCATGGTGCTTGGTCATCTCGAGAGACTTGTATTCACATCACTGTTGTGGAAATGAAAGCCATTCTTCTAACCATGTTCCAATTTTACATTCCATACCTTAGAGGGTTATAGCCATCCAATTTGACAACAGTTGTTGTCTGGTGCATCAGTTAATAGGAAGAAATGTTTTCCTAATCACTGTCTAGAAAATAAGTGACCGAATGCCAGTGGGTCATATACTCGTACTGCTTTCGAGAAGCAATCCACATTCCATAGTTGGCCTGATGTTCTTCGTGTTTCACTGTTGCAGTCATTGCATTTGGGGTAATCTGCTGGCAGGTTGCCCTCAGTCAGCCTGAATAACGAAGTCTTGGGTCCTGCGTCGGTTGCTGTCTCCTCCTTCCATGATGTGAGGTCGTCGGGGTATAAAACATGCAGCCGATGCCATTTTATTCGGTCTTTCTTGCCGCGCGGTGCCCGAAGCAGAAGCATTTCGCAAGTGCCGGTCGGCCGACTCCTGAAATTTTTGCATTCGAGTTTCAGAACCGAAGTCTTCAATTAAAGCTAAGTACCCCATTGGAGAAACTTTTTCTTGCTCCTTACCGATGTCATTAAAAGTTAATAATTGCATTATTGTGGGATCAAATACCTCATAAGGATTTTCATTTGTACTGTATTCCTTGCCTAGGCCCAGATCATAACGTGCCTTGCTGTCGGTTTTGTGCTAGATTTAACCAGTGCACTATTAAGCATCGGTATATTTTTGTTTCAAAATATTTTGGATCCAGATTTAATTATCCTGAAATGTCGTCGGATAGCAATCAGACTACCGGAGTTCACAAAAAACGCAAAGAAAAAGGCAGACACAGACCGTCGAGGTCCAAAACAGACGCCAAAGCTTCTCCTAAGCCAGTCGCCGGTACTCAGTGAGGTGCTTTCGCAGCCCCTGATACCCATTACTTTTGAGTCACAGGCCTCTATTGAGACCCATACGGAGTACGGTATGCCACGAGATTCTGAGTATTGAACCCGCAGATGTCTTTCCCTTAGATGGGTCCGGAGCCGCTGAGCAGGCACCGGCTTCTGAGGGTGATTTCAGGCCTCAACATTTTTATATAAAACTGACGCCAGCTGCAAAAGCAACTTCTAAGTCTAAAAAACCGTCACATGAGCCACGTGCTCAGGCCCCTATGCCTAAAAAACAGATGATCAAAATGGCTGAGGACTTAATTACCTTGATCAGGGGTTCCCAACCCCCACCCCCCCCACTAAGAGGCCTAGGCAAGACACTGATTATGAATCTTCAGATCAGGTTTCTATGTCTTCCTCTTCTGATCAGGAATTTTCTATACCACCCTATGAGGATTCAGATGCAGAAAAATCCATCCCATCTGCATCTCCTCCTGAGGATTATTCTTTTGGAGAAACCTTGCATACTTTAAGGGAACATTTTCATTGAGAGAGTCAGGATTTCTCTGAATCAAAAAGAGGCTTAGGGATTTCCTTCTTCCTCAGCATAGGCCTTTGGCTATACCTCCTGTATTAGACATTGTTGATGTGTTTTCGGAATCAAGCATGGCTCCTGATTCCCTGCCTCCGGCTCCTACTAAGCCAGACAGATATTACAGGGTTCCTGACTCCCACAAATTTCTATACAGAAATACTGCTGCTGATCCTGAAACTATCTCACAGGGTCCTGAAGGTGTAAAGGCCTCTACGCCAAAAATCCTACCCCCTCTGATAGAGATTCCAGGGCGTTGGATGGATGGGGAAAGAAGGTTTATACGTCTGCAACCTTGGCAATTAGGGCCTTAAACTGCCACTTTCATATGCTTAAATGTCAACAGCATGTTATGGACCTATTGAAACAGAAAATTATGTTGTTTTCTGATTGTGTGGAAAATGAAGAATTACAGGAATTATTGCATGCAACAGAACAGGTTGGAAAGCATACTTTGCAATGTGGTTTTGATTCCTTGGAGGCCTCTTGCAGGGCTGCAGTTACTGGATCTGTGATTAGAAGGCATGCCTGGCTCAAGGAGCAAAATCTGCCTGATCATGTTAAAGCTAAATTTTTGGATGCCCCTTTACAGCATGATACTCTGGTAATAAGGCAGAAGAGGTTTTTAAAGAAAATGGAAGACAAAGCTAAATCTATGCAAACTTTAAAAGATTTCTTACAAGTGCAGCCACCCAGATTTAGTAGGCACTGACCTACTAAAAATTGGTCCTTTCCTGTGTCCAACAGAGCCTCTCCGGGCAAATCCAGGTGCTCAAAAGGCTTTAGATACCAATCACAGGGTTCTTACAGGTCAAAGCAATGGGGTGCCTTCACCTCCAAATCTGGAGGAAACAAAGCAAAACCCCCTACAGTAAGCAGTCTCAATGACTTCCCTCTACCATCACCAAGCACTTATCTTTTGTCAGCCCCCTTGGGGGGAAAATTAGCACTTCATGCTCAAAATTGGCTGTTAATTACCCAGGACAAGTGGGTATTAAACATAGTATCCCAGGGGTACAGATTTAATTTCCATACTTTGCCAATTCCAAACGGTTGGCCAGATCCGCCACAAAATCAATGGGCAGAAGCTCAGAAACAATTACGTCCCTCATGGATATGGGGGCTATTCAACCAGTACCAGAACAGGAAAAAGGACAAAGTTTTTATTCAAGATTGTTCCTGGTACCCAGAAAAGGCAATGCCTGACGTCCAATACTGGACTTATCGATTTTGAACACGTTCCTGGACATTCAAAAATTCAAAATGCTGACTTTACAACAGCTACCGCCCATCCTGGACAAGTACGCTTGGTTAGTGACTCTAGACTTAAAAGAGGCATACCTGCATATCCCAATAAGGGAATTGTGCAGAAGATGCCTCTGCTTCAAGGCAGGTTTTATGCGTTACCAATTCTCTGCACTGCCCTTTGGCTTATCTACTGCGCCCAGGGTCTTTACAAAGTGCCTGGCACCAGTAATTGCATTTTGCAGACAAAGAAACATACAAATCTATCCTTACTTGGACGACTGTCTCATTCAAGCAGGAAACAAGGACATTCTTCTTCAACATCTGGCGTTTGTAAAAAGGCTTCTAACATGCCTTGGGTACACAATAAATTAAAAGAAATCACAACTGGTACCCTCTCAAAAAATTACATTCCTGGGTGCAAGCTTGAATACAACTGCCCAGATGGCTTACCTTACGCCATACAAACAAAAGCAACTGACTATATACTTCAAACAGATGGCAACAAAAACCCAGTTATCTGCAAGACAAATTCTGCAGGCTTTCGGTTTCATGGCATCCTGCATCCTACTAATTACATATGCAAGACTGCATATGAGGAAACTTTAATGGTACCTAAAAAGCTTATGGAGTCAACATTGTCACAGTCTGGAAACAATGATTCCACTCATTTCCTGCCTACAACAGGAGATTCTTTGGTGGGCAGAGACGTGTCACCAAAACAAGGGACCGTCATTCACTCTACCCCTGCCACCCAAACTCTAAACTACAAACGCATCAGACTATGCTTGGGGGGCCCACCTGGTGGAGAGATGCATTCAGGACATATGGAACCCAAACCAAATGCATCTACATATCAACCAGAAAGAGATGCTAGCTGTTCAGAATGCCCTGACAGCCTTCAAGGACTTACTTCATCCAGGACAACTACTGATAAAGACGGACCACACCACGGTTATGTTACATAAACAAGCAGGGGGGTACACATTTCTACCCCCTTTGCAGACTAGCCATGGCATTGTGGGACACAGCCTTGACTTACCAAGTACATCTTCAAGCTCAATTCCTGCCAGGAAAACAAAATACTCAGGCAGACGACCTAAGCATAAATCTAATGGACCCTCACGAGTGGAAACTGGATCCACAAGTCTCCAGCATGGTAACACAGAAATGGGGGAGCCCAGACATAGATTTATTTGCCTCTCCCCAAAATTATCAACTGGACAAAGTCTGCACAAGGACTTATCACAGACGAGCATGGAAAGTGGATGCCTATCCTTCAGTTGGAAAAACCCGTCAGTCTACGCCTTTCCTCCTCTGCCTCTTCTCCCCAGGGTCTTACTAACGGTCAAACAGGAAAAAAACGAAAATGATCCTAATTGCTCCGGACTGGCCTCGCCAGCACTTGTACCCAATTCTAAGGAAAATGTCTCAACTCCCTCCTTGATACTTGCCTCAAATACCTCATCTACTGTCTCAGCAGAACAATCCAATTCTGCACACTCTGCTCCAAACTCTGAACCTGGCAGCATGGCTGATCATGTAATTATTCAAACGACACCTCTCGGTAAATCTGTTATGGATGTCATTTTGGAAGCCAGAAGGCCTAGTACTAGAAAATCTTATGCTGATAAATGGAAGAGATTCTGTGCTTGGAACCAAGCACAAGGAACGTACTCAGCAAAACCAAATATCCCTCAGATTTTACAATACTTGACTGAGATGCTTGACAAGGGCCTATCTTTCTCTTCAATAAAAATCCATGCCTCTGCCATTTCGGCTCATTACAACACGGAGCCTCCTATCTTCTCTCATCCTTTGCTAAAGCAGTATCTTAGAGGGGCCAAAAATTTAAGGCCTTCCAGATCATCACCAACTCCTGCATGGGACCTCAATTTTGTGCTGGAAAAACTCACCCTGCCTCCTTTTGAACCAGCAGCTACTGCGGATATAAAGTTTTTATCTTGGAAAACAGATTTCCTTTTGGCAATCACTTCAGCAAGAAGGGTTTCAGAACTACAGGCTCTCATGGCTGTGGAGCCTTTTATTACATTTCATCCGGACAGGGTGTCCCTCATGACCAATCCTTCCTTTATGCCTAAGGTGGTATCCAGTGTGGCTCTTAACCAAACTATTCACCTGCCAACATTTTACCCAAGTCTGCAGAACAAGGGGGAGCGTCTGCATTCATTGGACGTACACAGACAACTAAGATTCTACTTAAACAGGACCAAATCTCTAAGAAAGTCTGAGCAACTACTGGAGGCATTTGCATCAGGATCAGAGGGGAAGGCTGTATCAAAGCAGACTATTTCTAAGTGGATAAGCCACTGCATTAATTTCTGCTACTTGCATCATGGTAAACCTGTACCCAAGGGAATCGGATCACATTCCACCAGAGCTGCCTCTACTTTCAGCAGCCTTTCTCAGAGGAGTTCCAACCAAAGACATTCTAGAAGCTGCTACTTGGAGCTCTGTTCATACCTTCACAAAGCATTATCATTTGCCTCTCTTTTCTAAATCCAGGGCAGGCTTTGCCACTGCAGTTCTGCAGGGCCTTATAGCTGCTCCTAATGCTATTCTCCCATCCATAGCTTTGGGATTCGACCCAAATGTAATGACTGCAACAGTGAAACATGAAGAACATAGTACAGTTGTGTACACTTACCATAAATGTAGATGTTCGAGTGTATTCACTGTTGCAGTCTGGGTTACCCACACGCCATCCCCCTTTTCTATAACTTCTCTTTCCTTCACTGTACTCTAAAGCCTTTGTGGTGTATTTGCTTTTAGATGAAGGTAAAGTTTGTTGCCAAAAGTGCATTTTTATATATTGCTGTTTAGTTTATATATATATATATATATATATATATATATATATGCTCGCCATTTGGGGGGGGGGGGTGGCACCTGACATCTGGGGCAAAAAAAACGAAATAAAATGGCGTTGGTCTCCTGTTGCCTTTCATATGATCCCCGAGTCCAACAGTGATGAGAGAGATTTTATGTCTTTGGAACACTCCAGCATGCAATCTCTTTGTCTCTCCAGTGCATCCCAAATGTCCTAACCTCTTTTCCCTGACCCCTCTCCCCTGTTGCTGGGATGGTGTGGGTGTCATCATTCCAAAGACAAAAGGATGCTATAGCTCACAAATGATCTCCATTTTCTATTATGACTAGTTTCATTCAGACTTTGCAGGTCTAGTTTCACTGTGATAGTTCTTTTCTAGCCCAGATAGAAATTGTTTTCCCCTAGTAATCCATTCCTTTAACAGAAGCCCCTTGTTCTTGACCTTTCCAGACATTGTCTACCCTTTAGGTAATTCTCATCTAAATCTCTACACCTTAAAGTAGATAGCATTGGTATTCCATTTATGACTATAAATCCTGCCTTTTAAGGAGACTAGTTTTCAACATATCCTTTTCTGAAAGACCCTTTATCCAAAAGACTTAAGACTGCTTCAGTTCCATTGAGGACTACAAATTCTACTTTTTAGGAGAGGGTATCTCCTCTTTTAAAAGATCCCCTACCTAGAAGACTTAGTAACATAAATGGGCCCATTTTCTGTTTGGACTTCTAACAAAAGGGTAAATCTTTTTACAGCACCCATTCCCTTAGCCCTCCCTTATCGAAGATCATAAAAGAGAGAGAAGAGTTATGCATGATGGAAGGGAGTGGGGTGTTCCAGACAGCTGGGAAGGTTGTTTCTGCTGACTGGCCCTAATATGTGTGGCATCAGCTTTAAAGGTACCAAAGATGAACCATCTTACAGATATCATTATGGTAGGTTAATAACTTTTATTTTTTCCCTTGTAGTGATTTCTATGTGAAAAAAGGAATATCTTTGTTTTTATTCATTCATTCATTCATTCATGGAGGGGATTTGGGGGAGTTGGTCCACTAACACCGACTTGGTAACATCGTACAAAATGATTCTATTCTGAAAGCTGCGGAAAGTGTCGAGCATCTATCCTGTGTTCTGAAATCCATCTATTACTGGATGAGTTAAATGTTAAGAGTGGACCGAGTAGAACGATTTCAAGGAAATCATTTATAATCAAAGGTGCTTGTGGCTTCTCCTGTTGAAATGTCTTTTATCTTATGCGGTACTGTTACTAAGCTGATGGTATTTGCTTCAGGAGCATGTAAGAGTATTTTAATACTTGCAGGTTTTTCAGCATGTTTTGGGTTTCATAGTTAAACAGTTTTTTCTTCAAATCCTGTGTGCGTATTCAGCAGTGTGCATGTTATTTTGTTTGTTTGTGTTGAAAGTTAAATGCAACAGTGGCTAAGAACAGCTTTTTTTCAGTAGTTTACTGTTTCTGGATATCCTCTACTTATCTATAACATTAATATTATTTTACATTCTTTAGCACTAATTACAAATGTCCAGCTTATTACTTCCAGTCTGGCTTTGCTTCATGAGTGTATGGCAATATATATTACTAGAAGGTATGTAAAAACTTAAAGGAGTGACAAATACAGTGGTATAAGTCATTCTATAAGATATGTACATATGTTTAACAACGAATAGTATTCATATAATTAGGGTGGAGTGTTATATACACATATATATGTATATTGAAGAGAAATAACTAAAGACATTCATAACATTGCATCACAGTACATATTCATAATATCAGAGTAGTAATATATCATTTTAGTATTTTACTTTCTGTATTTATTATGTAATTTTTTATATAACTATTTTATTTTATGATTTTTTTTACATAATATATATAGTGATTTATAAGTATTATATGAGTTTCACATTTATTATGTCCATACATTTTTAAACATTTCATTTTATTTAAACTGATTTAAGTAGCATATTCAACAATTAATCAATTAAACAATTGGGTGGATTTGCATATATAAGGGAAGCAGTAATTAGTTTAGTTATTCTGATGAAGTTCGTCTTGGCGGACGAAACCCGGGTAAATCATTGGATTGTTATTTGCTGCACTGACGTTGTGTTGTTCGTATCTGTCTTTGAACCTGTTTTTATAGAATAAACATCCATTATTGCTGTAGAAATTTGAAGAAACCTCTTCAGTGTGGATTTATTGGTGTATGTACCAACAGTGGACATTTTTTATGCAAGGAAGTAACGTGCATTAGCTGTGGTTTACCCCGACCGTGGAACTTCCTGGTCGCTTATTACCAGTTTGTGTTTTATTTTGGTCTTGTATATAAAATATGTTGCAAGTCCCTACAGAATTAGCCATTTTTTTGATACAGTAATATTGATGTTCATCATATTGATTCCGCTGCAGTAACCTTATCTATATTGGTTATATTCTGCCAAGTATATAGCAACTTGGCCAGCTTCTAAAACTTAAGTGCACTTTTCCACTTTTCCATGTGCCCAAACTCCTCTAGCAGCTCGATATGAGCTGAGTAAAAGACAAGTTTTGGCGCAAAGCCCCTCAGAGCTTTACTGCCACCACAGAACATGCTTCTCTGAGGATTTCAAGGATCAACAGTCATGTTGTGCTTTTCTTTGTGGAGCAAGTAAGTTCCCTTTGGGGAAAACACCTCCCATTTTCTTAATTTTGTTGATGTTTTATTGCTTTCCTCTTCGGGAATCTTATTTTAAAGTTAGGATTGTTGTGTTTTAACTGACTGCCTTGAGGCTGTAATTTACTTTTAAGTGGAGCACTTGTTTTTTTATGTCAGTTTAAAAGAAGTGTGAAGTAACTGAAAATATTTTTTTCTGTGGAGAAATTGTGTTTATCTTTCTTTTGTGGGCTGACATATTGTTTTAAAGTGCTTTTTAACTGTGTTTTTTTTTCTGTCAAAAAAGTAATTTTGGCATACTGGTAGTGTTTACTGGCAATTGCTGCTTGTTTTCCCTGGGAGGGCATTACCATTATCTGCTTGACTGTAGAACAGTCTACAGGGCCCACAGTTGGTCCTTCGTCCAGCCACAAAAAGAAAAAGTTAAGCAACCAGCCTTTGCCACCACAGCAGGCTAGCAATGTGCCTCAGCTGTAGGTAAGTGACTGCTGTGGCCATTTGTTTTACCTCAGACCACTCATCTTTTAGCCCAGATCTCTCTGGTGTATCACCTACAGCCACTATGGACTGGGGGTTAGCCATGACCTTTAAGGCTTTTGGGGTCCCCTCAGTGGCCAAAGGCAAGCCAGTCTTGCTGGTCATGGAGAGAGAACAGCGAAGGTTTCCCTGTTGTGTTAGAATGCTGTGCCCATTCCTGGGGAAGCTGCTGCTGCCATTAGTAACATGGTTGGCCTTATTTTTCCTTTTGAAAAGAAACAGAATCCAAGCATGTATCTACTCCTTTGCAAATTTCTTTGGATAAGAGTAGTTTACTCAGTCTGGCTCAGGGTTTAATTCAGGCTATTGATCCATCTTGTAAAGTAGCTTCTGGTAAAATAGGGATTCCCCGTTACTTGAAGAGATTCAGGATACTGAATCTAAACATGAAGTTGCAGGGATGATTACAGTTTTTTTCTCAGATTTCTAATTCAGACTCAAAGGAGAGCTAGCTTTCTGACTGTCCTTGTGGGTGTTCCTCTCTTTGAATCTGTTGCTTGAATGTACCATTGTTTTCAGTGGGAGAACACTGAGGTTTTCATTGTGTTTCTCTGTTGCCATCCTAACTTATGGTATTTCCTGCTGTGGAAGCTCTTGGCCAGTCTTGACTACCACAGTAGTTTCCCTCCTCCTGGAACTGGCGGTCACCCTGTTGGACATCACTACACTTGGGTATAAGGGGAATCAGTTGGCACAATGACCTAAGAACTTTCTTGCTGCTAAGAGCCCGAAGCAGAGTGCCAGTCAGTGTGGAGGTCAGTCCACACCAGAGAAAGAAGACTTCTGAAAGCTAAGTACTCCTTTGGAGAACCTTTTATGTATCATTTGACTAATGCCAGAGAAAATTAATAATTGTCTCTGCTGTGGCAAACAGATACCAGACCAGGACTTGCACTTCTTTTGTGTGACTTGCTTTGGCCTGGAGTGCAACATTCCCAACTGTCATTTTCGTGCCCTCTTTAATAGCAAGACCATTAGGTGCAGGGCCAAGATTCTAGGTAGGCACCTTAGTAAGTTATCAGGCCACTTGCATCCTATGGCATCTGTCAGTCAAGCCAAAGTAGATATCCCTAAGCAGAAAAGAGGTCAGGAAAATGACTTTAGGCTTAGGGCCTCAGATGATGCCCACTCACTGTTGGTCAGTTCTCCTAGGCTTGTTATGCTTTCACAACCCCCTTCCATGACTGAGGTGGGGCAGTGGCCTCTATCGAAACCTGTTTGGAGTTTGATATGCCTTCTGGTCCCTTAACATCTTTTTCAAGCCGTAGGACTTGCTTTGTTGTTTGGGTCTGGGACCGCTAAGCAGGCCCTGGCTTCTGACAACCATGCTAAGACAGACTGTCTTTTGCATCACCAGGACATTACAACAGCTTTTCTCTCACGGGAACATGGTGCCCATTCAGCATCAGATGGTGGACTCCGACCAAAACCTAAGGCCACTCTCAAAAGAATGGCTCCTGCTCAGACCCAGCCTAGGCCTTCTAGCTCACATTCACAGGCATACCAGCAGGATCTTGTGAGGTTGGCTGAAGACCTAATCTCTCTGATTAGGTCCAAATGGCCTCGCCAGAGTCTTCTCCAGGTAAAAGAAAAAAGAGGCACCCCACCGGAAGGCTTTTCTGATTCCTTTGACTCAGCTGATGATATTGACCAGGAGGATTCTACCTTTAAAGAAGGTATTGCCATTGCCTCCTTTGGGGACACAGCCTCAGAAGAGAACCTTGCATCTTCCTCCCCTCTTGAGGGTATTTCCTTTGGGGAAACCCTACACACCTTGAGGGAACACTTCAGTAGGAAGCTCAAGACTTCCATCAATCAAAGAAGAGAATTAGGGAATTTCTTAACCTTTCTGAACACAAACCCCTCCCCATACTTCCTGTTTTAGAGGTGTTGGACGATGCATTTCAGGGCTTCCCTTTAAAGCCAGGCTCTTTGCCTCCTATTTGTAGAAAAGCTGACAGGTTTTATAGGGTTCTGGATTCACACAAACATCTTTTTAATAACCCTATGGCAGACCCTGAGGTTGTGACCCCAGGCCCTAATGGAGCAAAAGCTAGCTCTTCCAAAAAAACCTTGCCTACTGACAAGGAAAGTAGGGCCTTGGACAGATTTGGCAAAAAGGTTTACACATCTGCTGCACTTGCTATGAGGGTCTTGAATTGACAGTTTCACATTGATAAATACCAAGAAACTATTCTGGATCAGATGAAGCAGAAACTGAGGAACCTAGAAAACAAGAGTCTCTCTAAAGAGCTTAGACCTTTGGAATTCCTGCTTGCTGGTAGCAAAACACTCCCTGCATGGCAGCTAAGATGCTATGGAAGCTTCCAGAAGTGCTGCAGCTAGATGCTCCGTCATCAGAAGACATGCTTGGCTGAGGGTGCAGTCGACTCCAGAGCATGTCATATCCAACCTCCTGAACATCCCTTTGGACAAAGACTTACTGTTTGGTCGCAAGACTGAGGCTGTACTCAAGAAAATGGAAGACGAGGCCAAGTCCATGCAGACTGTGAAGGATTTTCTTCAAGTCCATCCTTTACATTTCAGTAGAAACTACCTTACTAAGCATTGGCCTTTCCTTCCCAGTCTAAGACTAGGCAAAGAAAGCCACACAGGGAAAGGAGCCAAAGATCGCTCCAAAGGCCCAAGCAATGGCATTCAGAACCAATTTGGCCAGGGGGTTCATAACCACAGGCCCCCAGCAGGGAGCTACTATGACACGCCCTATCATACAACCCAGTCCCCCCAGGTAGGGGAGATGCTATCACTATTCCACAAAACTGGGCTTTCATTACTACAGACCAGCAGGTGTTAAACATTGTTTCAAAGGGTTACAAACTCAAATTCAAGTAAACTTTGTTTTTTGTTAGACTTCCCAGACATTCCACCAAACCAAAAATCTGAGACATTAACCCAGATAGAATTACTGTGTGCTCAGGGCTCTGTGGAACCAGTACCAGTGCACTTGCAAGGAAGAGGATTTTTCTCCAGGCTCTTCCAGGTTCCCAAAAAATAAGGTACACGGTGACCCATGCTGGACCTGTCAAGACACAGCCAATTCCAGCAGGTTCCAGAATTCAAGATGCTAACTCTTCAGAAACTTCTGCCCATGATCTCCCCAAATGCTTTCCTCGTTACCCCAGACCTAAAAGATGCATACCTGCATATTCCCATAGAGGAATCGCACAGAAGCTTCTTACGTTTCAGAGCAGGTATCCGGCGCTATCATTTCTGTGCTGTGCCCTTTGGCTTGTCTACTGCTCCCAGGGTCTTCACAAAATGCCTAGCACCACTGATAGCCTTCCGCAGAACAAAAGGGGTCCAAATTTTCCCTTATTTGGACGACTGCCTTATCCAATCAAAAAACCTGGAAAAACTCAAATCGGACTTCACCCAGAGCCTTTAACCTCTCTGGGGTTCACCATCAATGCACAGAAATCTCAAAACAGACCCCACAACCAGGATTGTGTTCCAATGGGCCCTAGTGGATTTAGCTCTCCAGAAGGCCTTCCTACTTCCAGACAAGGCCTCTTCCCGGACCCAGAACTTCACAAAAATCATGGTTTGGGATACCCTCACAGCCAAGGAATACCTCAGGGCCCTAGGTTATATAGCTTCTTGCATCCTTATGATTCCCTTGGCCAGACTGCACATGAAGCTTCAGTGGTACCTCAAGAATGTGTGGTGGCAACATTCACAGACTCTCACAGTCAAGATAAAGCTGATCCTTTTCCTCAAAGTCTGGGTGGCCCACTTCAGCTGCCTCCAGACTCGAGTTAAATGGGACTCCAAGTTGAGATTCAAACACCTATATCTAAAAGAACTTATGGCAGTCTAGAATGGCCTGATAGCCTTTCAAAAAGAATGGAAGCTGAGAGTACTAATAGTGAAGACAGACAATACCATGTTTGTGGCACATAAATGGGGGTACCCACTTTTTCCTGCTTTTCTGCCTAACAATGGATGTTTGGGAAATGGCACACTCCCTAGGGTTACATCTCATGGCACAGAACCTGCTGGGTGTTCACAACCCTCTAGCAGATCACTGCAGCAAAAGCCTGTCAGACCTCCCATGAGTGACAGCTGCATTGGGAAGTATTTCTCAGTATAGCCAAATAAGGCTGTGTGCCATTGATAGACATTTTTGTTACCATGGAAAATGCACATATGAAAAAGTTTTGCTCCAGGGACAAAATGAAGTCAGTCTGGAAGACAGATGCTTTCTGTTTTACTTGGACAGACCTTTTTCTTTGTCCCTTCCCTCTGCTCCCTGGGGTATTTATAAAGATAAGAGAAGAGGAGCCAAGCGTAATACTAATAGCCTCAGATTAGCCCAGGCTACACTGGTACCTTATGCTACTCAGCCTAACCAGCATGGAACCATGGCAGCTACCACAGAGAATGGACCTGTTGACACAGGACAGAGGCAAGATTGTACACCCCAACCTGCAGACCCTCAAATTGTCAGTATGGAAGATACCTTGATTTCTTGGAAGGAACCTGTCTTTGACAAGGAGGTTCAAGATATTCTAAAAGAGTCCAGAAGACCTAGCACAAGGAAACCTTACTCTGCCAAATAGAAGAGATTCACCCTTTGGTGTAGACAAAAAGCACTAAACCCTCATCTAGCCAAGATTTGTGCTATCACTGAATATTTATATGATTTTCTTCATAATGAATGCCCAACTGTTCCTTTAGCATTTGGTATACCAAAAATACACAAAAGTATTGTCAATCACCCTTATTGACTAATAGTAGCAGCTCACAACCCTATCACATATGCCTTAGGGGGTTTTATTGACTGGATTTTGAAGAACTCCTTACATCCCACACTATACATATATTAGGAGATTCATGGGACTTCTTTTCTAAAGTGAGACAAGATTTTTTTTTTACTGTTAATTGCAGTTTTTTGACAATTGAGGTGGTCGACTTATTTACATCTATAACTCACGAGGAGTGTTTAAAATTATTTCATGCTGCTATTCTGGAACTTTTGAATTTGGATAATGCATTAATTTTATCATGGAAGTGATGGAGATTATTCTACACAATAACTTAATTTCATTTGAGGGGGAGTATTTTCAACAGTTACGAGGTGCAGCTATGAGTGCGAGCTGTGCCCTGATGTATGCTAATCTTATTATGTATACTTGGGCAAGGGATTTTATACTCAGTTCCAGTTTCAAAGACCACTGGTTTACCTCTCTCAGCTATTTGGATGATATCTTTATGCTTTGGTATAGTTAGAGAAGAATTTTTTTTACTGCATTAATTCTACATACTCTTTTCTTAGGTTTACCCATATCCACTCTATTAATAGAATTGACTTCTTGGATGTAACAATTTATAAACATATAGAGAAAGGTTGCTTTGGTTTCAAAATCTTTAGGAAGCAAACATTTTTGAATAGTTATTTAGAATTTAATAGCTGTTATCTGGAGTACACAAAAAGGAACATTTTCAAAGGGTAACTCATCAGATTTGCCAGAATGTGCTCTACCATAGGAAATCTTAGGTTCATAGGTTTATACTAGGCTATCTGCCCTGAGGCATTTATAAGCCTAGCCCAATTTTTTGTGGCTTACGCCACCCCTTATATGAAAAAATACTGTGCCCATTAGTTTGTTGTGCCTCTGTCCAGCAGTGACACAGAGATGATTCCCGGGGTAAACCTACGATCTCCCATCCACAGGTCTAGATTTCTCTTGAACAGAGTCGAGGTGCTCTGCCTCATATGGACCGGGATTTTATTCCACAGCATAGGGAGTCTCTGAGTGATAAATCTATCCCTCCAGCACGTCCTATTTATATCCGTGCTAAGGTTTAAGTCGCTTGCTCTAGTGGTTTTGGTGGATTTGGATTTTTTGAGGTGGAGCATGTCCATTAATTCCGGGTTGGACATGGCCTTGTATGTCAGGCACATGTCACCTCTGAGCAGACGGTATGCGACTGAATAGAGCTGGAGTTTCTTCAATCTGGCAGCATATGACAGATTTTGAGTCCCTTTATCCTTTTGGTGAGGAACTTTTGGGGTCTCTCCAATTGCTGCAGATGTCGGGTGAGATGCATCCCGAATGGGGCATTGTACTCAATCATTGGTCTGATAAGTGAAGAGTACAGGGGAACAATGACCTCACTAGATCTGGATGTGAATCCCTTCATGATCAGGTGGGCAATGTAGAAGATCTTTCTAACCACTTGAGCAACGTGAGTGTCAAAAGAAAGGCCACTGTCAACCTGGGTCCCCAGGTCCCTGATAACCTCTTCTGTGCTTAGTGGATTGCCACCTATATGGTAGCTTGGGGTTACCTTGTTTTTCCCGAAGGGTATGACTATACATTTTTTGGCGTTTAACTTCAGGCCATGGCTCTGGCACCAGCTATCTGTTTCCGTGAGTCCCTTCTGAAGGATATCCGTGTCCGATGCACTTTCCACTATGGCCCAGTTTGCAGTCGCCTGCAAACTTTGTCAGCCAAAGTCCTCCCATGTTGGCCTGTACTTCTGAGAAGTAGATGCCAAACAATAGGGGGCCAAGGACCAAGCCCTGTGGGACACCACTTGTGACTGGCTTGGAGTCTGACATAGCGCCAGCAACTCTAACCCTGTGGGTTCTGTCTTTAAGCCAGTTTGCAACCCATCTTGTGACATATGGGTTTACATTTAAGCTGGTAAGTTTTTCTACAATACCCGAGTGGGGTATTGTGTCGAAAGCCTTTGCAAGGTCAAGGTAGGCTGTATGGACTGCCTTTCCCTCATCAATGGCCTTGGTGACTGTTTCGAAGAAGTCGACCAAGTTCAAAAGGCATGATCTTCCCTTGACAAAGCCAAACTGGGTTGGGTCCAATGTCTGCAAGTCCCCTATATCTTTGTTTATGAGCTCCATTATGATCCTCTCCATAGCTTTGCAGACTAGACTTGTTAAGCTTATGGGGCGGTAATTACCAGGGTCCGTAGGGGCGCCACCTTTGTGGAGTGGGACCACAGTTGCCGTACGCCACTCCTTGGGCACATATCCTGTGGTAAGGCTGAGATTAAACAGCTGCCTTATGTGCGGGTTTAATTCCTCATTTAGCTCGTGTAGCACACAGCCGGGGACACCATCCGGTCCCATTGATGCTGTGTTTTTAGCTTTAGAGAGAGCAGCTTTCACCTGCGCATTTGAGATGTCCGGGAGGCTACACTCGGCTGGGATAGTTATCTCTCCTTTAGGGGGAGAGGGGGGTGAAGTTTGCACTGAACCTGTCTGCCAGTATGTTGGTAATGTCTGTGGGTTCAGTGATTTTTGTATCATTTTGGACTAATTCTGAACATATCTGGGAGTTTCCACCCAGGTTCCTAACATAGCTGAAAAGGCCTTATGATTGTCCTTTGAATCCATTGCAATTTTTCTCTCAAAATTGGCCTTAGTTGATTTTATGAGTGCTCGTATTTTTTTACTAATAATGATCAGGGGTGACTTCCCTTTTATGGATTTTGTTCTATCATATAATAGCTTTCTCCTCTTATTGTAAAGTTTGTTAATGGCTGGGGTCCACCAGACTGGACGTTTGCCCTTTGTAGAAAGAGTCTTGGTTTTATTTGGGATTGCCTGATCCATGCAGTCCTGGAGGTGTTCATAGAAGGCATTTGTAAGGGCTTCCGCAGCTTGGGTTGTGGTTTCCACTGGCTCAGGGGCCTTGAAGGATACCACACCAGTCTTGAGTAGTGTGAAGTTTGCTTTAGAGAAGTTCTTCACTATGGTCTTTTTTGTTTGGGGTGGGGGCAGGATGTGGATTTCCAGTGAGATTAGTTTATGATCAGATCTCACCAATGAGGGATATACTTCCGGTGTGGAGCATTTTGTCCCCATGTTTGTGACAATGAGATCTAGTATATTTTCTCCTCTCGTGGGAACAGTGACTAGCTGTTCCATGGCATTTGAATTTATGAACTCCAGGAACCGTTGGGCTAGAAAGTTAGGGCTTGAGTAATGTTCCCAGTCTATATTCGGGTAGTTGAAGTCACCCAATATGATGGTGTTTGGAGATACATTTATACCCTCCAGTGTCTTCAGGAAGGCTGTGTGGAGTTCCTGAGTTTGAGAGGGTGGCCTGTAGCATGCTACAATTTGTAGAGCAGTTTTGCCTGTGGTTAGTTGCACCTGGATGACATGAGTAATTTGGCAAAGATGTTCCTTGAAAGGGGTTATCTCTTGAACTTTTGGGAAGAATAGGTAAAGAAGTTTTGAGTGATTGGGATAAGAAATACAAACCTTTGTTGGGGTATGACCAATTGGTTAATGTACTTAAAACATCTAAGGACCCAATCAACTTGAATGTATTTACAAACTCTGTGGTTGTTCCCTATGGCACATATTCTATGGGCATTAAGAGTATCCTTTTGAAAAACTGGTGTATGCTTAAAGGGGACACAGAGATGATTACAGCATTAGGGGAGGTACTAAGATTTGTATTTAAAACAGGAAAGAACATCAAGTACCTCCTTGTGAACACCCAAGGAAAGACCTCCCCAAACCCACAGGAAAGGGTACAAGATGATGTGGAGCATGTAATCAGTGTAGATATGTTCTACAGCGGACTAAAATTCAAATAGGGGCACCCACATCCGAAATTATTTTAGGAGACTGTAGCTGTGCTTCAACAGGTGTTCTATACCTGGCAGTTTGTGAAGGAAGTGGACATTTCTATATATACAGAAGACTGAAAGAAAATTCTGCAGAATAATCTACAAGCTTGTATATGCTATTTCTAAGAAAACTGTTAATTCCCTATATAAGCACACCAGCCGTTGCCCCTCGTTTACTAAATTTCTCTTTGGCATGTTTGAAACGATTGCAAAAAACATCAGGGGGATGCTTGGGAGACAGAATTAGAGAAAAGACAATTGATATGGCAACTTAAGCTAAATGCCATCAGAATTCCTGGACTCAGTGAATATACTTCTCCTGCCCCATTACTGAGGTTTAGAGCTGCAAAACTTTAATTTATCAACTGCTTATATATTTTACAACAGTTTTTAGCAACATTTTTTACATGTTTTAATTATTGATATCTGACTGTGTATTAAGAGTTGGATGTGAATGACCAATAATATGTACCAAAAGTTTTTTAATCATGACATCTTAGTATTTCTGTTTGGTATGTTCCTTTAAGCAGGCTAATGGATGTGTCACGTTTTATTTGAATTTTATTATATAAGCTGTTAATTTAGTTAATGAAATAGTTCTGATGAAGTCTCAATGCGTTCAGGGATGAAAGCACTTAACCATCATACTCTGTGCTGTGATTCAAGTCTTTATTTAATATACTGATGTCTCTTCATTTGGAGAGTATGTCTTGTTTTTATTTCTGATTTAATTTTGAGGTAGTCGTACAGAAATGGTGGACAAGATTATGCATCAGCAACCTCCTTGAGCTAGGACGTAGAAAATCTGCTATATTAAGTTGAAGCTATTAGAATCGCAGGCCCTGATCAAAGCCTAGGATCACAGAACTAAAGAAGTATATACTTTTTAACTAGGATTTTAACCACTGGATCACAATTCCGACTGCTCCAACCATTTAATGTAGATGACTAACTTATTAACAGAAGGCTTAAAAATGTATTGCATGCCAAAAAAGGACTTAAACTAGAAGTGAGGGTAGGATGCACTGAGCATTCTTGACTCTCAGAAAGACAACACCAGCAGGGAAGCATAAACAGTGCGACATACCATATCTGTACTGTATAATCAAGACCATCTCATCAAAATATACTTTATAGTCAAAATTATCCTAATGCTAATGTTTTCAAATTCATGCAGTAGTTAAACATTTAAGATTAGAGACTAATGAATCATTCCGGTTTCTGTCAAATAGCAAAAGGGAAAATGCCAAGATGCGATAGCGAAGGGGTAGGCAGATGTCTCAGTGCCCTGTTGTTCTGTGTTTAAGTAGCAATGCTTTAATGACCATCAGGAGATTGTAAGATGCAAGTAAGCTTTAATAAGCCTTTTTTTTTGCTATGCAGAGAATATTTACATGACTAGATAAGGTATAAGCTTTAGGTATTGAAATGCATATGACAGTATTTGCAATGAAGGACAGGATTACAGTATTTTCAGAAGCTCATTACATTTGTTGGAGACTTGCAGTCATCTTTGCAGGCTTTACCCATAAACTAAACAGAGTGCCAATCTATCACATGTGGTCCATAACCTGTGCAGTAATCCTTTAAGCAATTTATCTTGAGCTTGTTTCTTGTTTGCTGTTCATTTTTTATTTTGATCATGTTTTTCTCATGAAACAAGTAGTTGTTTTCAGGCAGCAGGCCTTTTTTGGCTAAGAAACATTTCTACAAGTGGGGTTATCACAGAGATTGCTACTTTTAGCTTGTTACTTGGTACTTTTATAAAGCTGAATATAAATTATAATTAGAACTGCAGTGCAAGCAGAAGTGGTTTGAGTTAAGTAGTGGTTGTTTTATTTTTATACTTGATTTTGACTGGCATTCCAGTAATGTATTTAAAAAGTAATTTATTTTTTCATGCCTCTCAAACTTTTTGTTTCCATCTAGATATTAAGTAAGCTGTCATGTAGCCAATGCACTGAAATATTTTTTTTCTTCTGTACTTCATTTTGTCTTGATTGAACTCTTGTAATGACGGTTTGGCACCCAGGGCAGTGTATTTAAAGTTCCAGTTGTGGTTTTGAGCATAGCTCCACCCCTTTCAAGTTGACCACACCCCTTCCCATTGGCCCCACCCATTCAGCTGTCTCCTGCAGCCCCCCTTTGATTTGAAGTCACCAGCCACCACTGGAATTAAGTGAGGTGAATTGGAAAAATACCAGCAAAGCTACAAAACTAGCAGAGTATTTGGGTCTATATTACCAGATCGAAAACCCGTTTCAGCGAACACCACAAGACCGACACATATAGCGTGAACTACAGTAACAGCGAACGTTCAAAACCGTGAAACACGAAATGTCAAAGTGTCATGGTTGCCCTATCTGCGGTATAGCTCTGTAAGGTAAGTGTGCGATAGTTACGGACCTTAGGGTAAGTGCATAGATAGGTAATGTATGTAAGGTTTAGTGTAGGGTTCGAAGTAAGGTTTTGTTAAGTGTACAGGTTTATGGGGTTCGGCATTTTTGTGGTTCATGCTATACGTGTCAGTCTTGTGGTGTTCGCTGAAATGGGTTTTCGATCTGGTAATATAGACCCGAGTATTTATAATGTTCACTAGTATGGGCTTGAGTATCAGTGACAGCATTATACGTGGAATGCATTCTTTGTTCATAGAAGAGTTTGATTACACTGCTGTGTGTACTGCTAGAAGAAAGACCTGGCAACCTATTTCCCTATTTGCTATGTAAACTCTTCACACAGAGTTGGCTCTCTGCTGGGTCGCTATAGGAGATGGCTGCATCTAGTGGGAGAGAGTGATGCATAATACTGCATAGACCAAAAGAGGTAGGATAATTTTCTCTAATATCATTGTCAGGCTGGAGAGAGGTGATTTGAAGCACAGATGCCCAAAAAGTCTGGGTGTGGGTACAGTAAACGCACCACACTTAAATTATACAGTAAGTAAGAGATAGCTGCACAGAAAGCCTAATCTGTATGTGAACAAAAGCACCATCAGTAGAATGCTTTCTGCTTTGTCCATGTGTATGAAGGACAGACCCAAGATGTACTTGACAGATTCTGCCTCAGGTTGCGTAACACTACCCTGGGATCCCCCAGGATGAACTTATAGCTGTTACTGGAATAGCCTCTGTGAGTATGCTGTCAGTGTGACCCTCAATTGAACAAGCTACTTAGCAAGTAAGAGTGTGTGTATTTGTCCACGTTCTCTGCTTTTTGTTAGCCTGAATTACTGTTTCCCATTCACACTAATGGGCTGTGGTAATTATGCAACATGTCTACTGATTAGGCCTCTCGATAGTTTTGGGAGGTTTATGCGTAGACATCTCATAGTGTTTTTATATTCTAGTTCAGAACCAAAATTTAGTAATTTGTTTTTAATGATGCCAGCCATTTTTTTCTTCTTTATTGTAGTAGTGCAGTGACTGTTTTTGTACTTTAATATTTAAAATGCATTTTTTAAGTTTTATATTAATAGCCCAAATGTTTACAATTGGATCTGTTTTACAGTAATGCCATTTGTGCCTAGATGTTTTGGTGTATGCATTTTGTGTTTTGTCTAGTTTTAGTTTTTGCTTTTTACTTCAGTGGTTGTTCTGAAGGTTAATTTAGGTGGACAATGTTGTTTTAGGGGCTGTATCTGTGTAATTTTTGTGTGCAGTGTTTGTTGTTTCATGTATAGTTTTTGTTTGTTAGTATGAATGTGCTGGAGTTTTCTTAACTAATTATGCAGGTAGTAGATATACATCTTCAATGCATATAGATTGTATACAAGTTTTTGTCAACACAAGTAAAATAGCAGTAAACTAGAAGAATCTGCACTCTGTCTTAAAGTAAATATTTTTAAAAATCTAAAATGGCTACATCATTTGATGTAGCCATCATAAGCTTATCACTATTGATTTTCCCCTGGTTTCACATGCTTACTTCATAGACTTCTTCCCTCTTCTGGTAGTCTTTAACTTTTGTACCATATTTAATCCCTGACTTTGTATTTGTTAGGGCTTTACCCTGGGTATACTATTGTTAGGAAGACACTTCTTTCTACCTGTTGTCTCCACTTCTCAAACTGTTTCTTCATATTCAGGCTGATATGCATTCCTTTATTCATAATGTGATGCATTTTAGGATCCACTGTGAGAAGCTGAGCACAGATTTTCCTACAGAGATACTGGATGCATCAGTCTCACTAGAACAGGCATGTACTGAAAATGTGAGGGAAGTCCATCTAAAATTCTCTTTCTATTATTATTATTTATTTATTTTTCTCTCCCATGCAGAAGACTGTATCAGCAGACTGCTGTGCTTCTTGTTTGTTGGTTCAACCTATGTCTAATGTTCTCCCCCGGACTAGCAAGTAGGGTCAGAGCTGATGAGGAGATCAGGGTGCCCCAGGACCATGCCATATTGCTGCCATGGTGGGTTTCATTCTAATGCCCAACTCCCTGCTTCCCTTGTGCACTACACTGTCTCCCTACCTTCAAAGCAGCTTAGTCATTGCCCTCCACCCTTCATGTCCCCAGCCTCCATTATGGATCAAATGTGGATAATGCCCAGACAAGCGCCCATCCCTTCCTGTCCGTGCCTCATATGCCTTTAATCAAAACCAAGTTGCCTGAGCCATAGTCGGGGATTTATCTCTGTAGGCAAGCGCTATGTGGGGACCTTTACCTCGTTAGTTAGAATATTCTAGCTTCACAGTTGCATAACATCAGAGAAAGGAGCAAATGCACAGGAAATGCAAAATGTATCCAACTCAGCTGTGATCTCACAGTAGAGTTGATATATTTGTAAAACATTCCAGGATCTGACAGTTTTATTTATCCAGTATCCTTTCAGGAAATGTGTTCTGCTGCTTTCTTCTGCCCATCCAAGTAATTCATCATTCTTGTATTAACTAATTTATCTTCCATGTACTGTTCTGTACTGTAAGGCTTTTTTTTCTTTTACTTTGCCAGGCTTCTAATTTTTGTTTAGACACAGAACTTGTAAGACAAACAGCCCAAAGGTGTTACATGCTGCAGCCAGTAATAAATAAAAGTGCTGCCCTTGTTAATGATGGTGTAGGATGTTACAACATGACTTAGACATAAGTTTAGTTTATATTCAAATGCAATGGAGTCAAAGTATTAGTAATTATTATTCTATACATTTAGGGAAGAGAGAGTGATTTGTTTCATGGATAATGGAACAGAAATCACAAGCCCATATAATATAAAAAAACAAGATCTCCATATATAGACAAGTTTTTGTATTTCACATATTTATGTAGACTTGTTAATTCAGATGTAAAGAAATAAGAACATTGGTATAGACTTTGGAATTCGGGCCGACTGCGGGTAGTCTGCCAGCAGGATAACCGTAGTGTAATGACTGCCACAGTGAATACACTCGAACATCTACATTTATGGTAGGTACACAACTGTACTTTCTTGGAAGAGAAGTAAGTTTTTCCCATTTTTTTATCAGATTAGCTTTCTATAGGCATAACTTTGTTCCCATATACCTTCCAGTATGTGTACAGTCACTGTGGTCTTGTTTACATAGGGTAAATATATTAGGAAGTGTGTAATATGTTTTATACAATACAGACAGTGTACATAACTTCAGATGTCACTAGCGTATGACCAGAGAATTAAAATCAGTTGGTATTCCAGGAAATTCTGAAACTTCATAAGAATGGACCAGTGTTGACACATGCCACTTGTTAAACTTGTTAGTAGTAGTTCAGCATATCAAATCATTAGCTCATCATTAGGAAGGTGCACAGATTAAAATTATTTAAATGTAACTAGAGACATTTTACATGAAAATAGTTTGCTTAATTAGAAGTCTAGTCATTTGTCTTACAAAGCCTTCTCATCTTTCCCTGCTTGGTGTAGTTTTGAAAATACATCCGTGTGGACTTGTTATAGCAATACTACTCCCGTGATTCCTCTCAATCCTGTTGTAGTCAAAAATTCTTTGCATTGCAGTCTCTGCAGATGGAATTGTTGTTATGCATATGTCTTTACAAATGCCAATTTGCAAGACTTTTCCCACATAAACTTAATTATTGAATTGTCATACCTGCTCATCTTAAATAAAAAAAAGAAACTGCATGTGATTTTTGATGCTGCATGTAGAATGCATATTAATGTTTAAATTATTTGTGACTATTATGAAGATTGCATGTATGGTAATAACTAAAATAACTTGCAGATATTATGGGCCCATCCTTAGCGTAAACTGGTCATTAAAGGTAATTACAAGACTGGAGTGTTTCAAGAGAATTGAATATTGTTGGAAGCAGTTTAACAAGAAGAGCGTTTATAAATCACATAATTATCTATTTATTAAAGAAGTGAGAACCTGTTTATTGATTTTTGTAAATGCAATCCAGTGGATAGATGATGCATGTTTTTCACTGGGATTTTCTGCTCGTCTTTATCTAAAGCTTCAGACTATATGCTAGATTTCTCTGAATTCTGGAAGAATAAAACTGCTTTAAAATAGTGTTTAATACAATCAGGGTCCTTGCAACCTTCGGCTTCTATGACAGATTGCCTGCTTCCATTAGTGTACAGACTGCCCTGCACCTGATGTGGGCAGGGATGTATATGTCTCAAAGGTTTTCTTTGGGATAATGTATCTCTTGAAGTGTGAAATGGAATATCTCCGAGAACCTTTAGTAAACCATTTAATGTTTTTGAAATTGATTATTTTGCAGTTGCCTGCATTTGTGATTTGATATCTAGTTCTGTAAACTGAAGCCATTGTGATAAGATGGGGCTATTTCAACAAACAGTACCTGTGTAAATACATTTAATGTGTATCTTGCAGCACAGAAAGCAAGTTAATGAAAGAGAAAAAAGTGTGCTTTGTGATGCAGCTAAGCTGGAGTCTGAAATATGGCATTTTTGATGAAAATACATAAATGATTGATGGTTGCCATACTTTATAATTACTCTTTAATTTCTGAAACAAAGTTGTAGTATGAAGTAAGAATAACTGATAGTGGACAGTGACTGTCAGTGTGGGCAGTATCTGGAGGTGAATGGAAATTTGCTGGTAGGAACTTGTTTTCAGTGTGTAAGTTAAAATTTCAAGTGCACAAAGATTCTGACTAAAGGTTATTGTGAGTGCTTTCAAATCGATATATTTTCTCTGGAATGACATTTGTAAGAAACTTATGCTTAAGCTGCACTTGCATGATGGAAAGCTACACTTCTGCTGTTCCTTCTGCCTTGTACATTTTCTTTGTGAAAAAAAAAATTAGAGAAAACATTGTGAACTTTTCATATCATATCTCTTCTACCACATACTAAGTGGTAAAATTAAGGCCTCGATTAAAATGAACTCTGATGTATGTGTTCCTGCTTCATCTCTGTGCCTGAAGTACTTGTTCAGCATTTTCCTGTGTCTGCTTTCTCTCGAGTATTTCTTGGATATAAAATTTAACTACTTATGAACTGTAGTTAAACATTATGAAAGAGGACACCTGACACCTGCTCTAAACAGCAGTTCATTTAGTAACCACTGGACAGTGATGACAATTTGGCCTGTAGACAGTTTCATTTCCATTCAGCTGATGGTTATTTTACTGTTGTAAGCTGTGCTCTTTCAGTAGACGGTGTACCATTACTTAATTCTGTAGCTTCTGTCATTATACCGTCGTCTTCATGCTTACAAAAGAAAAAAAGAAGCCATTCTGAGTACTTCTATCTGAAAGCATTTTTTTCACACCTTTGCATGGCAAGTTCAAAGCAGTGTAGGCTTTTCTATGACCATAATGTAGGTAACACAGTATAATATGATGATTTCTGCAGAGCTAGACTGTTTACTCTGTGCTGCTGCTGTGGGCAGTGCCCTGTAAAGATTTATTTATTTTATATTTTTCAAAAATCACTGCAACATCTGATTTGACATGGAGTAAATATCAGCAAAGTGAAAACAGGATTCCTGTGTAACAGTGGCAAGATGCAAGATTCACTAAACCTCACCACCCATCAAAATTTTTCAGTTTTTACACACTTAAGGGAATGTCTCTGGGCATGGCACAGACTGTAATGTGCTGTGTTTATTACACGAGTGCTCGTGCACTTGGCTAAGTTACAGGTCATTGAGGCATTGGTAGACGAGTGGTTTTGTTTGCAAATTTAATTTTGTGGTGAATTTCACCACCATGTGTTAGTGTGTGAACCAGATGAGCTGTTTTCTGGGATTTTTCTCTTCTCCATTGTGGTTTGGCTGGAGTTGGTATATATAATTTAGAGGGTGTGATGTGCAAGAGAGGGGCTTGTTCCTTTTAAAAAAATTGTGTTTTGTAGTGTTCTTGACTCACTGGTTTTTGGTATTCATCTTTTGAAGTTGGTGAGTCAAAGGAGCACGACTTGATCATTCGAAGGTAAATCCATACTTGCACCCTACCTTTTCATTTTCTGCTACTTGTGCAATCCAGGTATTGATCCTTGATGTCATCTGTGAAGTTCTGTATTTGCATGCCTAAATCAAATCATAAGTACCCTGAGGCCATTATATTACAAAAAAGACCCACACTGGGATTGCTTATATTGTTGCTGCAAAGATTGCAATATTAAAAGCTGCCACAAGTGCCAGATTTTCAGCTAATCTACTCTGTCAAAGGAAAAAATGTTGGCCTACATCCTCAAGACGGCGAGGGTCACTAATTCTTCATGAGAAGATTTGTGAGCAAGGGTCCAAGGTATTTGTTAGAACATCACCTCAAGGACATGCACTGTCAAGTCCAGGTTTGAGCCTTCTCATGTCCAGTGTCCATTTTCAACATTCTCCTCCACACTTTTCCCTTCAGGTGCTGTAGTCCCCCATGACTAGCAAAGGTTTGAGCCTGAGCATTCCTCAACTTCACTTAGAGGCATCAATTGTTGGACAGGTGAGCTCTCTTCTATTCAGGGGATGGAGTGCATCCTGAAGTTATTGTAACACTGTCTTTTGATGATCCCTTAGACCCCTTTGTCAGCTAACCAAATCACAGAGATTAGCTGCTTAAATCAACTGGTCACAGAACAGGATACTGGGAACGAAGGAGTCTCTTCATATAGCTGGACCCCAGGCCCACGTGGGCAATCCCACCTCAAGCAAGAATCCATATGAGTGTTCCAAACAGTGCTCACATGTCAGAACCTAAGTATAAAGCAATTATTGATGGAAAATTCTCTCTGCCATTGGGGTACGTTTATCCTTTCCTCAAGACCTTATCCTAAAGGTCAGAAGAGTGGGAAAATGTTGTTCAAAAGATCCTAGGGAGTTTTTCAAGATGCACGAGGTGAACCCTTCCCCAGGGACAGAGGGGGTGGCAATAATGGTAGACGTCCTAGAGGCAGAGGGGGGTCTGCAAAACCAGGGTGACTGTGATTCCTTTCGCGGCCGACCCTACCAGTGCTCCTGAAAGGAAGCCCATCTGCTCTACTCTGGAGGCAGTCGAAGGGCGTGTTTCTTTGTACCCAGAAGCCTGGCGAGATATCACAAGAGACAATTGAGTACAAAGTATAATATCCAGAGGCTATTCCATTCCCATTTGCCATCCTTCCCCACAGATCAGAACAATCCCGGATGTTCCATCCAGTCAAAGGGAACAAGCAACTGTAGAAATTCAAAAGTTGCTAGACAAAAGAGTCATCCAAGAAGTCCCCGCAGACCAAATAGGATTCGGAACTTACTCAAGATTCTTTTTAGTGCCAAAAAGAACAGGGGGCTGCAGACCCATTTTGGATCTCAGGAAGCTAAACGAATCTGTGAAGAAGTCCAAGTTCCGAATGGTGACACTGCAGTCGATTCTTCCCTTTTTAGGGAAAGACATTGGATGTGCTCAGTAGACCTCCAAGATGCGTACTACCACACAGGAATGGCAAGAGCATCAAGGAGTCACTTATGCTTCCGGCTGGGAGCCATTCGTTAGTTTCGAGCTCTGCCCTTTGGTCTCACTACAGCCCCCAGAGTGTTCAAATGCATGGCAGTAGTCACGGCTCACTTGAGACTTTCGGGATTCCAAGTGTTTCCATATCTAGATGACTGGCTCCTTCCTGCCACCACCAAGCACCTACTTCAGCAGGCAAGGGACACCACTCTTCAAACTTGCTCCTGGTTAGGGATTACAGTAAGGTTACAGAAATCTGCCTTATTGCCCTGTCAACATATTACATTCATAGGCGCAGATCTCAACAGCCTCCATGGTAGCATAACTTTTGCCGCACAGGGTTTCTGTTCTTAGAAAACAAATAGTCAACCTTTTACCCAGAAACAAAGCAAAGACAATTTTGAAACTCCTAGGTACTATGGCTTCAACGGATCATCTTGGTTCCACTAGCCAGAATGCATATAATGTTTCAATGGCTTCTATTTGCTCAGTGGTCATTACAAGAGCTTCCCATGTCTCACCTAGTCAGGATCACAGACTCCTGCAAGAGAGATCTCCTATGGTGGCTTCAGTCTGACCAGGTGACCATAGGATGATCCTTTGTGCCACAACTACCTGTAGCCACAGTGACCACGGGCACCCCCAGGTAGGGTGGGGGGGCATTATCTTTGAAGAATGGTCCAAGGCACATGGAGAGGTGAGAGCAGTGCCACTAGCGTTGGAGGCACTCCTGGACTCTCTTCCACCAGGAACGATTGCAATCCAGTGATTGCAGTCTGTAGTCTGGTACATAAACAAACCATGAGGAACCAGATCATACCCTCTTTGTCAAGAGGCTCTGAGAGTATGGCAATGGGCACTTTCTTCCCCACGTTTTCTAGTAGAAACACACATCTCGGAGAAATTCAACATGATAGCAGACAAGCTGAGCAGGGAGATTTTTAATGCCTCACGAGTGGCCTCTGAACCAAAACATAGCGGAGGAGATCTTCCGAAAATGGGACCAGCCTTGCTGTGATCTTTTTGCCACTCCCATGAATGCCAAATGCAGCAGCTACTTTGCCCTAATCCCCCTCTGGGGGAGACCCCAAGAGACGCACACGCTCATAATCGACCCTTGAGACTTCTGTATGCTTTTCTCCCCTTTCCCTTCATACCCAATGTCATCCAGAAAGCAACATTCTTGGGAAGCAGGCTGATTCTCAATGCCCCATACTGGCCTCATCAGATTTGGTTCCCCTTTCTCTGGCCTCACCTACAGGAGAAGCCCTGGGTTCTGGACCCAGTTCCAGACCTTCTGACTCGTATGTCCGGAACTCTTCATCCTGCTCTCCAAACCCTCAGTTTGACAGCATGGCTGCTCCACTTCCAAACTTAGTCAGGCTTCAAGACTTCACACCAGCAGTAAAACGCATTTTAGTATCCTCTCACAAGAAATCAGAAAGTTATATGCTTGTAAACGGAAGAGGTTCTCCTACTGGGCACAAGCAAAAAACACTGACCCCTTCTCTGCCCCAATCAGTTCAGTTTTGGAATTTCTTGCTGAACTTTTTCAGCAAGGCTCTGTGGCAGCTACAATTAGAGTCCAACTAGCTGCAATATCTAATTTCCACATTGGTGAATATACTCCTAACCTGATGTCACACAAATTGTGTAAAGCTTTTTTAAAAGGCACTTGTTTATTGAGACCTCCCATAAAAGAACCTCTTCCTCCATGGGATTTGAATTTTGTTCTGACTCACCTAACTTTACCTTATTTTGAGCCCTCGTCATCTTGTGATCCCAAATTCCTTTCTTGGAGAACTATTCTCCTGATAGCCATTACATCTGCAAGAAGAGTCTGAGTTGCAAGCTCTATCTATCAAGCCACCATACCTGATTTTCCATAGAGATAGAGTATCCCTAAGTACTAAACCCATCCTTTGTGCCAACATTTTGTTCCCAGACCAATCTAAATCAATGTATTGAGCTCCCAGTGTTTTTTCCCAATCATAGCAACAAGGCAAATTTCACCAGGTGGATGTGCATAGACAGCTTAGATTTTATCTGCATAGAACCAAAGATTTCAGAAAAACAGATCAATTGTTCATTTCCTTTTCTGAAGCACAAAACGGCATGCCAGTTTCAAAAATGACGCTTTCAAATTGGCTCTCAAATTGCATTGCCTTTATATATTTCTCAAATGACAAGAATTTACCATTCAAAGTTACTCGACCAGAGCATTAGCAACATTCTCTGCTTACCTGGCTAGATTGTCTATGGACAGTATTTGTGCTGCTGCTACGTGGGCAACTCCTCATTTGTTTATTACTCATTACAAAGTAGATTTGGCCTCCAGGGACAGGGCCGCCTTTGGTTCCACTGTGCTCAAAGGTGTTCTTCGTGAGCCACCCGGGGATAGGGTGCCAGGGACGCTGCCCCATCCAGTAGGAATGAAGGTGAGATAGGACAACGTAACATAAAGACGTTATGTACTTACCATAGCATTCCATGTTTGTTGTCCATCTCCCCATTCATTCTTACAATCCTCCCACCTTCCCCCAGTCAAGAACTCCTAGAAGTCAGGTTTTCCTTGCTTACTAAGGAGCTCCTTTGTAACTTTTTTCCTTTTTGTTTCTATCCCTGCTGTATCATTGATAGTTTGCACACATTATTTATAGTTGGCAGCAAATAAGTTCTGGGGAATTACACCACTGCATGATGGGATACCTTTTCTGCCACAAACCAAGTTAGAGACTTTGAGTCAGTGTATTCGGCCGAGTCGGAGCCGAGGATTGGGTATGAGAACCCATCCAGTAAGAATGAATGGCGACATGAACAACAAAAATGGAACGTTATTGGCAAGTACATAACTGCTTTTAATTACTAAAGCTGATAAGGGGGGTGGTACTGTTATTTGGGATAAAGTAGGATATAATAATGAAGTTACCAAACAGCTAAATGATATTCAAGCCTATTGTAAAATTTCATTTAATCCTGTTTCTACCCTCAAGTCGTATATTGACAGATTTTTGAAGGAAGCAAAGAACACTGGTCTAATTGATGAATATTTGTTTAACCAGTTGAGTGTGAATGACCCCCAGCCACTTTACTTTTATTTACTACCTAAGATTCACAAATCTAGGAATAATACCCCAGGTAGGCCTGTTACCTCTAGTATTAACTCAGTTGCTGAATCTATCTCATTATATTTAGAGATGAAATTAAAGCCTTTGTTCATAGGTTCATACTAGGCTATCTGCCCTAGGGCATTTATAAGCCTAGCCAGAGTGTGTTTGGCTTTCGCCACCCATTTTAAAATAATTTTGATATGCCCTTTTTCTAGGTTAGTATACTGTGCCTCTGTT